>NC_079164.1:30651416-30661416 GCF_947568905.1 Ostrea edulis
CAGACCTCTGACCTGTGAGACTGTAACCATCCGTTCTGAAATTTATGGATCCGAAGCTAATTGCACATGGTATTTATGTGCTTTGTGCTTACCCCCCCTCCCCCCCACCCTTTCCAACTTTTAAAACTTTGTATCAGTCAAGCCGAAAGCCTACATCAAAGGGGAGGCGAATTTTATTTATATGTGTAAATTTTAACAGGGGCCTGAGATACCATTTTTAATTATTATAATTAAAGGAGTTCGATTATACAATCTGTTTCGTTTCGGTAGGTTTCGTTTCGTTTCGGTGGGTTTCGTTTCGTTTCGGTAGATTTCGTTTCGTTTCATTTCGATTTCGTTTTGCACTTTACAGGTACCCCATAAATCTTGAAGTTTGGTATCTTTCTGTGTTTGAAATTAATGAATTGGCCAAATACGTAAGAGCTGACTTTACATTTTTACTTGCAACAACCAAGAACTATCAAAGTATGCTAACTCTGAAACAGACTTGGTAACATACCCAAGTATTTTTGTAGAAGTGAGATAAAATGCAAGTGAATTGTTTGTTAAATTTCGCAAAGAATTATATATTATTGAGAAACTTTGCGCATGTCCATCAGCTATCAACACGTATCTGTGAGCTGATCAGGATCCCTCATGCAGACAGAATGCCACTAAGGGCTGTTCCAGAAATGATCAAATGTGGGGGTCGGGCGGCAAACGATATTTTTTTGTGTGGGTGGTTGTATTTTTTCATATTTTAATTGGTCCGTGGTTGGACTGTTAAAAAAATATTTATTATGGGTAGTGGGTAGTTTCTATTGTTTTATTTTGTGCCACGTGGGTGTTGAGTTTTCAGAATATTTTTATTGTTGCTCTTGTCGTGTTGGTTACAAAACGTCGGAGGGAAAATTGAAAACGTGCTTTTGAAATGCTGCTTTCGAAATCGGAAATCGGAAGTAACATAGAACTATTCGAGTTGTCGCTCTTTGCAGCGCATAACTTTCCATTACGGCACTCTTCAAATTAGAGGCGCGTTTAGTAGGGTCCCTTTGGACGTGATGGCGGCGAACTCTGTTCTGTAGATTATTACAGTTTACAGTGCATCGATTTTGGGAATATTTTGAAACCAATAGGTATTCCGTTTTCTAATAAAAATAGGCAAACCTTAGTTGATTTATACGAGGGTACCGATGCGTTATATTTATCAGTCAGTGTGATGGTGATATAGAGGCCTCCGGGCGCGGGCTCCATTAGAAGACGAACGATTCGTGAAAAAACATATCCATACCCATTTCATGATAATAGCATCATTTGGACTCCCAATCTTTCCAACATTCCCGCCATAGATGCCTTTGATTGTTGATGTGACATCGTTTCTTCAGAACTACTGTGATACAATGTCGCACAGGCATTACCGCGTCATTGACTAGAATATTTGTCCCGAAAACCTCGCAAGATTTGTACCGTTTTCATTTTTAAAAATATTTTTGTGGTGGGTCTGGTTAGTTTTTTTTTTTTATTAGATGGATCATTGTAAAATGAGTTTATTAATTTGATGGGTCATGGGGTAATTTTTTATTTTTTTTTTATGGGTGCTTGGTATATACAAAAGGTGCCTCCTGACCCCCCCATGTATATATTTCTGGAATAGCCCTAAGATGAAACCCATCTAATGTCCTTTTTAAGATCTTCAATAACATAAATGACCTATTTAGTATGGGCATTT
Organism: Ostrea edulis; assembly: GCF_947568905.1. NCBI lineage: Eukaryota > Metazoa > Mollusca > Bivalvia > Ostreida > Ostreidae > Ostrea > Ostrea edulis. Next base: position 30,653,125 of record NC_079164.1, read on the forward strand.
CTCACAGCTGGTATTCGTAGTTTTACCAAGTTCGTGCGTTTTAGTAAGAATTGTATGTAATCATGGAAAACATCAACCTTACAACCATAATCAGTGAGTAGGGTTGTATTTTTAGCTCACCTGAGCTGAAAGCTTAAGTGAACTTTTCTGATTGCCTGTTGTCCATTGTCTGTCTGTAGACTTTTTATATTTTGGACTTCTTCTCCAGAACCACTGGGCCAATTTCAACCAAACTTGGCAAAATGCATCTTTGGATGAAGGGCTTTCAAGTTTGTTCAAATGAAGGGCCATGTCCCCTTCAAAAGGAAGATAATCATAAAAATGCAAAAATAGAGTGGGGTCATTTAAAAATCTTCTCAAGAACCACTGGGCTAGAAGAGCTGAAATTTACATGAAAGCTTCCTGACATAGTGCAGATTCAAGTTTGTTAAAACCATGACCCCCAGGGGTAGGTTGAGGCCACAATAAGGGACCAATGTTTTACATGCAAAAAATCTTCTCAAGAACCACTGGGCCAGGAAAGTACAAATTTACATAGAAGCTTCCTGACATAGTGCAGATTCAAGTTTGTTAAAATCATGGCCCTGAGGGTAGGATGGGACCACAACAGGGGATCAAAATTTTACATACAAATATATAGAGAAAATATTTAAAAATCTTCTCAAGAACCACTGGGCCAGAAAAGCTCACTTTTACATGAAAGCTTCCTGGCGTAGTGCAGATTCAAGTTTCTTAAAAAATCATGGCCCCCCAGGGGTAGGGCAGGGCCACAATAGGGGATCAAAGTTTTACATACAAATATATAGGGAAATCATTAAAACATTTCTTGTAAAGAATCACTGGGCCAGAAAGATATACATTTACATGAAAGCTTCCTGATATAGTGCAGATTCAAGTTTGTTAAAATCATACTCCCCCACCTCCTTCGGGGGGGGGGGGGGGGGTTGGGGGGGGGGGTTGAAGTTATACATACAAATATGTATAGGGAAAATCTTCTTCTCAAGAACCATTGGACCACAAAAGTTTACATTTACATGAAAGCTTCCTGACATAGTGCAGATTCAAATTTGTAAAAATCATGTTCCCTAGGGGTAGGTTGGGGCCACAATGGGGATCAAAGTTTTACATGCAAATTTACAGGGAAAATCTTTAAATATGGGCCAAGGTGACTTAGGTGAGCGATGTGGCCCATGGACCTCTTGTTATAGGTTAATGTTCGAGCACCTCTCCATCCCTTAAAAGTAATGGAGCCGAGGCCCCAAAGGGACTGAGGCCCATCGCTTTACCAAAATTGTAAATTTCATGATCCCCGGGGTAGGGGTTCTGATCCCAGGGCGGGGCCAAACTTGTTATATAATGTATATGAGTAAAACACTCATACAACATCTTAGTGCTGTTGATACTAAAGTAAAACTAAATGGATAGAGCAGGTAGTCTTTTACCAATATTGTAAAGTTGATGATCCCTAGAGTAAGGCTTCTGACCCCAGGGTGGGGCCAAACTTAGTATATAGTATTTATGTGCAAGTTTTCTAATACTGTATTAAATCTAAATGCATACTTAGGAATAGTAGAAAAGGATGTACAAAAAATGGTGAATTTCAATCAAAACCCCAGGTTATGACTTAAGGATGAGTCCAAATTAGTCATATGTTTGGATGTTTTAATGTTAATACATCTATCATTTAAAGCCTTTCATCAGTGTATGCACTTTTGAAGGCAGTGAAGTTTTAAGAACACATCTTGTTTTATACTGTTGCTGAACATTAGAATTAAGCTTAGATATTCAGAACAGGAAATTTTTTTCTAGATTTCATAGCCCATGGAATTAGTGATACTTTTTCACTAGTATTCAGGTGACCGATAAGGCCTGTGGGCCCCTTGTTTTAAAATACTTAAATTCACTTTACAAACTTTTTATTATCCAGAGGAGTTTTCTCAGTATGCCATGAAGAAGCCAGAATATGCAAAACTGTTTAAGACTTACCATGATGCAAAGACTAATGGTCACCAGAAACAGGAGTGAAAGGTTCAGAAGCAGCTGGTACTGAAACAAGCATACAGAGAGTGAGGATGATATTAAATAGCTAACGTCGGTGTCTGCGGAGCTGGTGCTGACCGGCATTTTGTTTTATGTTTGTTATTTTGTTTTCTGTTTAGACAGTATTATCATTGTCTTTCTGCCCTGCGGATTTTTAACTTTGACACAGTCATGGGTTCTTCAATTATGGATAGGATGTAGTTATTGTAATATATTTTATTGATGATATTGAATTTTTCAGAAATTTAGCTTATACTTACTGTGGTTTCTTATCTAGTTTTAGTTTATGTAAGGTGTCTCATATCTGTTACATATACCTTTCACAGTTTTAATTTCATGTTATTTATTACAACAAATACTTTATAAAAATAGACATGTAGTTCATTTTAATTGCCACGTTCACTAGCCCTTTTCTCTGGATTTTTCTTCTCACACTATCAAAAATGTTCTCTGTAAACATTTATTTTCATTAGAGTACATGAAATGCTATATATACACACACATAGATAAAACATTCTTAGCACAAACTATGAAAGTGGGTAATCTGATGTTTCTTTTTTAATGTTTTGAAAGGGAACAAAAATATTTTTTTACGGGAACTTTTTTCCCCCCACTCATTGTGAGTTTTGTATTCATAGCAGTATAAAGCTAAACTGCAAGAATTTAGGTGCTAATCTGAGAGGAGGGAAACCTGTAGCTATATGGTTTCATTTGATTCCATAAAATACAAATAAGTTTTGGAATATATGGCAGTTGCAGACATATAAGGTGGGTGGGGATGGGCATTGCACACACACACACACACACACACACACACACACACACCTTGAACATTTTCTGGATCTGCTCCTGTGTAGTGAATCAGGAATTTAAACAGAAGTATTTATGTAAACAGATGTCACAACACCTTGCACTATATACAGGGGATATAACAGAAACAGGATATGGAGGGCTCTTAGTGCTTATTATTTTAATGAATCTCATGTTTTATTAGAAAGCATATTATCAGTAGATGTTGGGAATGAAAAAAAAAATCAAAAGCATGCAAATGAATTGTTGTTCTGATTGAATATGAAAGAGTTCTTTTTGCTGGTCATATCAACGCAAAGCTTTTCTCATTCTAGGCCCCATTTACTCAAAATTCTTATGGTTTCATATTTATCACAGGATTTAATAGTATTACCTTTTATTTGGAATAACAAAACTTTCTTTAAATAGTTCACTGAAATGATACCTCTACGAAAAGGTAAGATCAGCCGTACCTAAACATGGTAAAAGCTCATTGACTGTCACTATTTGACTTTTTGGCCAAAAATGAAATGTTATTCCTGTTTATTTACCTATAGGTCAGTTTGAAGTGTTGCAAATTGGGGAAAGAAACCCAATATTTTAATGTAGAACTTGATTCCAAATTTTATTTGGAATTTGTTTTCACAGATTTATCATTTTAAAATCAATACTCATTTTAAGTTAATGTGAACCACAAATCAATAGTATTATACCCATAAATTATTTTAGCCATCTCTTCCTTCTCCTTTCCCCATCTTCTTCATGAAAAACATGATGGATACTGGATTTAATTCTCAAGACTGTTATATTTGAAACCTTTTTTTTCACCTTTTCGTGTGGCATCTGTTATTTTGCCACTTTTAAAAGATTAATAGCCCCATACACTTTGAATATGTACTTTATAAGGTATTGCTGTGACTGAATTTTGTTATTCATTTTACTGCATCAGAATGTGTTGTAACTTTTCTATTGTTCTCAAGTGTGACTGTGAATAGTACTGGATAGTTCTGAAAAAATCACAAGGTGATATTTATCATACATTGATGGTGTGGAAATTATATACATTTGTAACTGGAAACAGAAAGAGATAAAATGCTCTCAGATGAATCACATGTTGTAGCTGTTACATTAGATATTGTGTTGACTTTTTGAACATTTCTGATCAAAATTTTTCAGTTCTTCATCGCCTATTTTTAAAACGCTGAATTGCTTCATATGGTCCTGATAAAGGGTACGTTTTGGAGCAATCAGAATCTTTCATTGCAAAATCCACACGAGATCTAGAAAATGTTAAGTTTTTGAGACTCAGGTGAGCACTGTGGCACATTGGCTTTTGTGACATTAAAAAAACTGCCAACTACTTTTAATTCACTTTTAAGTGCAGTAGTTGATACATTCAATGTTTAATTTTTACTGTATATGGGCTCAAATTGTAAATACTTGTAAGATAAAAGCATCTGTGCTGGTGGGATATTTGTGCAATGTGAATAATTTTGTGATATGTACTTAAAACAATGGGGTGTATGTTGCGTTAGTGTTTGTAGCTAATTGTTTTATAGCAGACTGTCTTTTGAACATACTGTCAGCTAAAGGTGCTTTTTCATAAATTGGAAATCTATTTTGCATACATATATTATGTACATTGTATGTGAAAAATACTTATCTTCAGACAAATTATTTTATATGGCATCAAATGTCTGGATGGTTGATTGAAGTATAAACAAACTGAGAGGACATTAGTAGCACTAGTTTTATCTTTGGAACTAAATGACTTATCCATTTTACTTTTTATGCTGCCGTAATCGGAGATTTGGGGGGCATATATTTTGGACTGTCTGTGTCTGCAGAAATTTTAACCTTGCACAACTTTTGAATGCTTTCATATTTCACATGTGTATTTCTGGTGACAAGGCCTTTCTTTTGGTATCAATTTTTTTTACCCTATGACCTTCACCTTGGACCTACTTTTGAAAAAACTAAACCCTTGACCATAACATTTTGAATGGTTAGTGCAAGGGCTTTCATGTTTCACATGTGTATTCCTTGTGAAAAGACCTTTGGTACCAAAGTTTTTGACCTCATGACCTTAAGAGTTTGACCTTATTTTGAAAAACTATAACCTCGGCTATAACTTTTGAATGGATAGTGCTAGAGCTTTCATATTTCACATGTGTATTCCTTGTGACAAGACCTTTTTTGGTACCAGAATTCCTTTGCTGCCATATGGGAGTATTAGTGTTTCAAAAACGTACAAGATATTACTCCTTCGTGACACACAGTTGCAATAGTTATTACACATCAGCTTTTTATTTATTTATTGAAATGGTCAGTTGCTCGTGTTTCCTTATTCAAGTTTTTCAGTATTTTATAATCTTCTATTTTAGTAATTTTATCCTTTTTTTTCTTTCTTTTTTTTTACCATATTTGAAAAAAGTGATTAAATTGGTATTTTTTTTCAAGCCCCTCAAGAGTCTGTCAGGAATTTCCAAAGCACGAGCAACCAGTCTCTTTCCTTGTGGTATTTATATTCATGACCTACTAATACTCTAGTCATTTTATGTGTGTGTGTGGCTTCTGGCTGATGGTATCATTTGAAGTACAAGTTAATTTTCCTCAGGGCCAAAGGACTTGAGGTTTCTTTGCATTTCATATACATGTATATATGAATCTCTTCCTTTCTCTCTCTCGAGTGTTCAATATGGTGTGCAAAGATGATTTTTTTTAAGTACATGTATATTGTAAATACCTATTTTAAAAAGCGACTTTCATGATCTGTGATTTCTATACATGACTTTTTGGAAGAATAAAAACAGTCAGCGATTATTTTACCTGCTTTTTTTAAAAGTGCAAAATGAAACTTATTGGCCAACACAGCACATTTCTTTTGGCTGCAGTAGTGAAAAAGCGATGTGCGTTAATGGCTATATGTGCAATAAAATATGTACTATGAAGACCACATTGGTGAGTTTCTCAGCCCATTTACGTGTATAATATTGCTTGGAGAGAGATAAGATGATGAGTTTGGCTTCATATTGCTAGCAGAACACTGACGGCTATAGCTCCAGGATCAGGTTATTGCTGGTAGGATCACTGTAAAGCATTAGCAGATTCCAACAGAGCTATCAAAATTCCTTTTATTTTATATACACAATATATTTTCAATTGACTTGGACACATAGCTTTTGTGATCAATTTTCTTTCATCATTCTTCATGTTTTCCTTTGTGATTTCTTCTCCAGCAGTAATCTCGGCTGAATATTTGGACTGACGCCTTCACCGAATCTCTCCTTCATAATTCATGTCTGGAAATTTACTTTCAGCTTCGGCTAGTTCTATCAATTAATGTGCACTTAGGTGACACTGCTGTTCGCTTCAGATAAGTGATTTGACTATCAAACTAACTGTCTATCACTGTTAATTTTGTATTGCATACCGTCTAGGTATAAAAGTCCCAAAGTGATAATGGGCACTAAATTTTCCGTTCAAATTTCCTCTTCCACGACACAATATTTGATCTCCTGGAATTGAAGAATTCCTATAGTCTGCTTTATTTAGTGACCGATACATTGTATCTCTACATACCTACTTGCATTTCGCTAATTTAAAAACAAACTATAGGAACTCTTCAATTTTGGGAGATAAAATATTACGCCATGGAAGTCTTCATTTGAATGGGAAAATTAGTGATGGTTTATTTTATGGAATTAACATACTTAGACGGTAAGTAATACAGCATTAATAGTGATACAGATTTGGTTTAATAGTCAACTAACTGATTTGAAGCGAACAGCAGTGTCACCTAAGTGCACATTGATTGCTAGAACCGGTCGAAGCTGAAAGTAAAATTTCCAGACATGAATTATGAAGGACTGCTCCGAGATTCGGTGAAGGCGTCAGTCCAAATATTCAGCAGAGCCGAATCTCAACCGAAATTACTCCAGCAAGTGCAGCATGGATGCTATCTAAAGGAATCATAGGATTAAGATTGGTCTTACAAAACACCTAGAGACATATATGGCAGAGAATTAAAAATTTGAAGAAGAAATATCAAGAAGCTGAGGAACGAAAGACGCGATGAAATTCCGTCGCCGATTGATTTGCGATCAGCGACATCTAGGTTTTAAATAGCAGCGATTGTCTATGAATACTTTTTTTAAAAAAAGTTTACAAATGCAGTACAAGGAGTGGTCAACTTGTCAAAATTTCACTTAATTGCTCTAAATTACAGTCTATGCACAAGTCGGGCAAGGGACGTTTCAATATGTTTTCGGGTTTAAACATGGAGGAATGCACCATATGTAAGGTTCTACCCAATGAAATGAAAAAACAACTACTGAAATATTGATAAATTCGCATAAGAATACTTTATTTGTTAATTCATTAGTGATATTTGGAGTGGGGCTGACTGTTAGGGGCAACCTTTGTGACAAGTCACTCTGATTCACTCTTGGAAGAAATTCCATTTGCCGACCGAGATAGGGTTACCATGTCATGTGGGTGTATGTAGGACTTTGGAACAGCTTGTAAGTAAGCATTCCCATGATTACTGTTAAAATTAACATATTTGACTGCTTGACCAAGCAAAGGCAACTCTCCCGTTTGTTTCTTTCCTTGTTTCAAAGGTTGAAGTACTGGAAACATGAGTTTTGGGTGAATTAGCGCATTCTCGTCAACAACATGACTTTTTGAAAGAAGTCGAAATTGATCAGCAACCAACCAGTTGTTTAGATAGCACGATGGAGAATTATGATCGCAGCAATTTTGTATCCTGCCATTTTGGTAGTTATTGTAAGTGTCAGATACTTTTTGGTCGAATTCGCCGGCAATATATTTCAGGTTTTCTGTTGACAATTCGTCATTTAAACGAATGATCAAATCGAGGTCTGTGGCCATGCAAGAAGCACCTAGATCGGGGATATCCTTTCCTTGCAATGCCTAAAAATACATGTAAGCATTGTCATTTAGTAGACGTATTAGATGCAAGGTGAAGATAACGAACAGTGATCAATCCCATAACTCCTACAAGCAATACAAAATAGATATTTAATGAAGAAATGTAAATGCAAGTTTTGCATGGTATTTGATATTCTGATTTTTGATCTAGAACATCCTTACCTTATTGTTATTCTATAAAGAAAAACTTTAAGACGAGTGCATAGGTGAAAACTACTGATGAAGGAATATAAATACGTATTATCAACAGACCTTGGAAAATATTTCCGCAAAAACTTGGGGGTGTGCTTGTGGGAGATCAATTTGAGTTGACCATTCATCGATCTCAAATTCACATTCCAGCAAGTCGTCCAAAGTGAGCTCGTATTCGCTGCCGGCGATAAATTCACCGCTGACTGACACTTTGCCGTTTATTTCAAGATCTTTCAAATCCAGCAGAAGTTCAGCCAATCTTTCCGAATGGACATCTTTCGAGAAATGGACACACTCACCAACAATCACTTTTCGAGT
>NC_079164.1:30666416-30763916 GCF_947568905.1 Ostrea edulis
GGATTAGCGTTCAATTCTGGAAGTTTCTTGACTATTTTTGCACCTCGGTATGTCTTTTTCATCACAATTTTGAGTGGTTTTCGCATGTATGTGGGGTCGGTGACTCTCTTAGAAGATTCAATCAAAGCTTTAACCTTATTGTTAATATGGCTGGTGTCCAGGTCTGCTTCATCACGAGATACAGATTCTGGATCAGACAGCGCGTTGTTGTCTACCGCCATGTTAAACAAAGGATATCCACCAATAGCACGGTGAACTCTTGTGATCTTATCCGGGTCTTTGGCGACCATCATTTGACACGAAATATCAATCCCTTTTTCGTCAGTTGCACGTCGTAGTACTTTTGGTTCAAATGTTTTCTGCAACTCTTCAGTTTTTGTAACAATGGCTTTAATAATATCAGTGATCACATCAAGATTTTCTTTGGAATCTGATGACGAAACATACTGTTTTTCAACGATATTGGATGACGACATAGCTATCTGACAACCAGCCGTCTGCTTACCGTTACCGGTCTGCATTTCCTCTGTTTCTCTTTCGTCAGTTTCTCTTTGTGACGCTTCTGAACACTCATGCACATGTACTATATCTTTACTGTCTACAGGATCTTTCACGAGATTCGTCGTTGCATTGTTGCTGTATTCTGTTGCTTGACTCAATGTGTTTGACTTGATTTTATCCCCAGTCTCTTTTGCTCTTGTTATACTCTCGTCCGAGTTATCTTTGTTTGGTCGATTGTCATCTGTACGACAACAGTATCTATCTTTCTCACAATTGTTTTGAAACATAGTGATACGTTCCTCTAATCGCTTTACAGAATTTATGTCAGGTTGACATTCGTTCAGGGTGTATTGATAATTGACATTTTTCAATATTTCTTTTTCTTGAATGATATGAATGTTATTTTTTCTACTATTGGTAATCTCTCCTACAGCATCTTTGGCTTCTACATCCTGTCTTCTCTGTCTCCCCGGTGATTTATGTTTATGATCGTCTCGTGTAGGGGTTTTCCGAGTATCCAATCCGAATGGCGTTTGACCAGACTGTAAGTTATAGTTACCATCTAAATGCTTTTCCTTAATCCGGCACGATCGATTTCTAAGACCGGTCTCTGCTTTTTCGGAGTTTCGAGTGTTTTTATTTATGTCCACTTCCATACTTCGTTTTGTGCCAAGTGAGTGAGTACTTTGGTTTCTGTTCATCTCTGGTGATTTTTCTAACCTCAGCTCTTCGATTGGTTTCTTGGGATATTTGTTACTCGAGCTTTTTGAGTTTGTATATTCAGGTAATAAACACCTCGCTGCCGAATTTTTCTTCTGCGAACAAGATTCTTTGCCATACCAAGGGAGAAATAATCCTGAAACAGACAACTTTCCTTTTCCTGATGATATTTTTTCTTGAAGCCTTAAGCTTCGCTTCGGAGTCACAAAAGAAACATCACGTGTACTAATATCATTTGATATATCACATGCTTCGTCTGTTTTTGTTTCTGTCTTATCCTTGTTGGTCGTTTTCAGATTTTTGTCTTCCTCTCTGAGCTTGGTATTCCTTTTAATTTCACTCTCCTCCTTGAATTTAGAGAAAACTTCTTTTAGACTCTTCGCCACTTCTCCTGTATTACAGTCTGCAATGTCTGATATAGATTTGGAAGACATTTTGCATTTAGGAATACCTTTATTTACCGCGAAACAAGTGTCTGATAAAGACCCCTTGACATTTTTCAAAATGTCATTACTCTCTTGTTTCTCTAAACAATTTTCACTTTTAGCCAAGAATTCAACGTAAAGGTCTTCAAAACTTCTTCTTTTAGTATTTGGATAGGTCAAGGAATTTCCTTGGGGTTTGTTATCGCTGATCTTATTTGCATGTGAAGAATTTTCACCCTGCGTGTCTCTGGGTTTCTTTGGAGTCAGACGCTTGAAACGAACTGGAAAAATTCCTTCCCATAATTCATCACCTTTGACTTCACTACGCAGTTTCTTCCGTCTGACAAATGTTTCTTCTTCGCGTGCTTTTCTCTTTAAACTTTGTTCTTTAGGTATTTTAGTTCCAGATGACTTAACAGTTTCGAGTTCACAGCCACTTCGTAAGCATCTTTTGGTATCCTTTGGAGAAATGCCTGTAGTACAGCAATTCTCCATTTTCTTCAGTTCACGTTCTTTATACGATTTTATTTCGATATTTTCTGTGCATGGTGACACTCGTGTTAAATTCTTCTTTTTGGAATCTTGATGGCGATTTTTTTCTTTCGATTTTAATGGCGTTTCATATTTATGTATACCTGACAACTTAGAAGGTGTTCTCAGATTTCGTGAATCTCGATTCAAATCAGAACAAATTACCTTTTCTTTAGAACTCGATGAAAAAGTCATTTGACGACGTAATCTGGAATTCATACTAGGAGAAGTGTCAAACGCTTTTGTAATTTGTGGACATGCTACGACCATACAAGAAAATTGCTTTCCTTCACAAATTGATAAATTCTTTCCCCTTCTCATATCCAGCTTGCAAGAAGATGTACTCACTTTTTCTTTGTGCTTATTTGGTGCGTTGCCTTTACCCACGGTTTTCGACTTGGGCGGTTTCTTCTTATCATTTTGTCCAAGATTTTTATGTCTTCTACGTTTTCCTGACAGGGTTCTTCGTAAATGTTCCTCTTTTCTTTTTTTCTTCCTACCCATTTCCGATAATTGTTCATTTAGTCTTGAGAGACAAAACAGGTTTAAATAGGAAACTCACTGTTAAAATGATTAACTATGACGTCAATCATGTGTTTATCTTATTGTAACGTCACAATAAAACTTTTTTCCGTAACGCAGTGACGTATCGCACGGTTTTGCGGTACAGCTGTAGTTAAAAGCGACCGCTAGGCGTAGTATAACAAAATTATTTCACATTATTAACATTTTATATACCATATGAATTTTGCACAAAAAGATATAATTACACTATCATAAATTATGATCACGAAAGTTTGTTTTTAAACGCATCATTTTGTATACCGGTAATTAATAATAAATAATTTAGTAATTGAAAGTTTAGATTGATAATTTTTAATTTGATGATCTTTATGGGATTCCAAGTACGATCGCCATTTGCCAAGTGCTGCTGTTGATCGCTGTAAACTGCCACAACGTACTGCCAACTGGCACAGCAACTGCGGAGTCTAGGTCACCTACACGTTTGTCAATGCAGGCTAGGCAACTGCTTCACATTGAATGCGCATATTCGACTGAAGCTTGTTTGTTTATTGACCGAAGGAGCCCTGTGGCTCATAAGTACACTGTATACAATACAGGCAAATGGCAGATGGTTCAGAATTATTACAATATGTGAATATATATTATCAGAAAAATGAGTTTAGAAACAAATAAATCAAATTCGTCTCCTATTTCCTGCAAGTTACAAAATGAGCATTTGCGTTCAATTCTAGGTAAATTTTTGTACCTTCCATTTTCAACATTTAAAGAAAGTAAAACCACCAAGCATGGAATAATTCTACTTTAAATCAAGAGCACTTGGGACATGGATTTCGCATCCCGCATTCACATTTTTCTGATCTGGGATCGACACACTCAATTAAAGATATTACTCCTCCTGTCTTCTTTCTCTCCCCCTGGTGTTCAGCATATTTTTGTTTAGCATCTCGACACATATTACGACATTTGTCTTTTACCTCTTGAACACTTCTAAAGACAATGCCTACTGCATTAGTCTCGTTCAACCAGACATACGGCTGTCTCCGCAAATCTCCGGCGAGTCTACTGCTGCTGCTGTTCTGTTATTTTTTTCTAGTTTGCTTGCTTTTTTGTGTTCGTTACAGTATTTGTTAATTTAGACTCTAATATGCGATGTTCTTTCACCTGATTTCTTATGATATTAGTTTCTGTTATGCCAAAATTCACACTTCTTAGAACTCTTCTTTCCATTCTTGCAGACGACGCCAGCAATTTTTGTTTACATAGGAAGTGGAGGTAATCAAGTGGTAACTCAGTAACACAGAGTTAGCTAACCATTGCGTTAAAACAGAATTTAATCATTGCGTTAGCTGATCTTAACACTGCGTTAAATCTAACTACTGTGTTAAGTTAACAAGTTTTTGTAAAACCGGGACCAAACAGCTGAAAATCAACGCCACAAATTAAAACAACCACGGCTCAGTTTTTCGAAAGGTGGTTAACTTTAACACGGTGTTATCTTGGTGTTAACCGCGATTAACTTTAATCCACCTCCAGTACCGAAGTTGAAAATGGCCGCCGACTTCATTTTCGCTCCGCTTCAGAACCAAATATATATAAATTTAAAGTGCTCAAACATTTTGAGTGTGGACTGATGCTGATCGATGACGGTTCATTGTATTTAATTGTTGTCATGAATTGATATACTTGTTAAATGAAAGGCGAAGATAACGAACAGCGATCGATCTCATAACTCATATAAGCGATATAACATAGAGGGTTGAGATACACGGATCCCTGGATATACCAGAGGTGGGATCAGGTGCCTAGGAGGAGTAAGTATCCCCTGTCAACCGGTAACACCCGCCGCGAGTCCTGTATCTTGATAAGGTAAACGGAGTTATCCGTGGTTATAACATCAGTGTGTCAAGAACGGCCTAACAATCTGTATGAAACACACCAGACAGCATTTGACCGAATGATAGATTGTATTGACCAATTAGATCGTTCTAACGACCATAGAATTTGCGAAATGCTGACTTTAAACAAGACCGTTGAAAACCCTGCAATTGACATGGGTGATAGCTAAAGGAAAAGACTAGGACAGTTGGATAATGTTCACCATTCTGCCATATTGGCTATGTCTTGCTAGCATTGACACTTTCCGAGTTTTTCGGCATAAACTTTAAGTGGGAGGGTCTTTTAGATTTTCACATGATAAAAATATAATGAAATTCATCGCCTATTTCAGAATAACACAAATTACATTTTCTCTCTGCTCTGGGGATACTAGACCATATCCCAGTTTTTATTGGTAAGCGGTAGTTGTCGTTCTAAATTTTGCAATTTTACGTATTCTATAAATATTTGACAATTAAATTCAAAATCTGATCGAAAAAGACAAATCAAAATTTGTAAACAACCTTTAATTCTGACACTATTGCTGCTGGAATTAATCATGTAATTTTGGTTTTAATGGATTCATTCACTGTAATTCATTCTAGCAGATTAAGGTTTGCTCATATAGCTTTATCTACAAAGAAAAAGAATAGCTCATTTGTAGAATTTAATTGTTTAATTACATAACAATATGAAATAACTAATTGCATGTTTGCTATTTGCATTTTTTTTTTTTTTTTTTTTTTTTTTTTGCCATTTGATGCGTCGTGCGTTAACAATTGAACATTTTGAACTTCTTCTTGATAACTATCATTCCAATTCTGTTCAAATTTGGTATGAAGCATCTTTAGGACAAGGGGGACATACATTGTAAATTTCAGAACTCCTTCACCCCAGGGGCCTTAGGGGGGGGGGGGCAAAAACTGTCAAAAATTGACCAGTTTTCAAAAAAAAAAATGCATAGTGATGTAGGGAAGGAAGGCCTCTACCAAAATTATGAATTTCATGATCCCCGGGGTAGGAGTTCTGACACCAGGGTGGGGCAAAACTAAGTATATAGTATTTATGTGTAAGTTTGCTGATACTTTATAAACCTAAATGCATACTTAGGAATAGCAAATAAGGATGTACAAAAATGGTGAATTTCACAACCCAAGGTTTTGATTCTAGGATGGGTCCAAATTAGTCATATCTTTTATTGTTAATACACCTATTATATTATGTAAAGCCTTTTATCAGTGTAAGCACTTTTGACGGCATTGATGTTTTATGAACACGTTATGTTTTATATTGTTAGTGAACATTAGAATTAGCTTAGATATTCAGAACAGGAATTTTTTTTCTAGATTTCATATTGAGCCCTTGGGAGTATCGATACTTTTTCACTACTTTTCAGGTGACCGGTGGGCCTCTTGTTAAACATACATATTTATTTTTAATTGTGCTTTGCATTAGTCCTCCATAAGTCGTGTACATAAACTAGTTTTCAAAGACAGAATAATTTCTATATTGATATATTTACAGTTCCAATGTTTTCGCTTTTGATATCTTTAAAATTGTAATGACAGCCATTTCCCCATGAATGATTTGCAGTTGTAAACAATGCGCGTATGAATCTTGATAGATATAGTGCATCTATTTTAACGGCTGAGAATTCTTACAAAATGAAAATGCAAGAAATAAATTTCATTTTTGAAAATACGTGAGAAAATTAACTGCAACACATCACACCGGAACACGCACATGATAATGAACTTCATGAAGCATGTCAGCGTGAAACACGTGATTCAACATAGTTATAAATATTTGAGAGAAATTCAGTTCTATATAAATTGATGAGGAACATAACCTTTTCAAATATATGTGACATGCTTGCAGGGTTAATAGTTAACTTTTAAGAAATTCGCAAACCATCATACAAATAACGAATGCTGTCGGTCGGTCGTTGTCATTCGTTTGATCGTCCGTAATGCTATTTCATATTTATGCTGGTTATAAGTAGAAGAGGACCCCTATTGATTTTGAGAGGTCAATCCACTCTGGACATAAGATATTGTCTGCTCAATATCTTGAGAAACCTTTCCTTAACAGACATCAAACTTGGTACACTGATATATCCTAAGGAGTAGATGACTCCCATTGATCTTGAGGTCACATGGTCAAATTAGACATAGTAATATATCATTTGCTTGGCAGACATCAAACTTGATACACTGGTACATCCTAAGAAGTTGATGACCCATATTGATTTTGAGGTCACATGGTCAAAGGTCAATCTACTCTGGACATAGGAAGAAGGGGGGGGGGCATACATGTTTCTGAAACATTTCTTGTTTTAATTGAAGTTAGGATAAATCAAATTTAACATAATATATGCATACATTGAAGAAATCTTCTTTTGTTTTTGAAGCTCAAAGGTCAAGGTTGTAGTATCACTTAGAGAGAAAACCTTGAAGGCAGAGTGCAAACTGATTCGTAAGATCCAGGATTTAAGAACATGGTATATTTGATCACCATGATGAGAGGAAGATGCCTATTATTTTTTAAGGTCAAGGTCGCAGTATCACTTGGTAGGGAAACCTTTTAGGCAGAATACAGATCGAACTGTTGAGGCTAAGACCGTCAAACTTGGTAGACATACACCTAATGCTAAGTGGAGGATGACTATTGTTTCTCAAGGTAAAAGGTCAAGGTCGTAGTAGCAGGATACAGACCGAACCGTTGGTGCTAGGACCATTAAACTTGGTACACATATACACCTAATGCCAAGTTAAAATATTGCAGACAGTACATGATTTGTCTGTTTTTACAACGCAAGGAAATTATGTCACACCCTGATGATGGCTGATACTACAGTGTACCTGAAGCCAAGTTCTACACATCATGGTGTAAGAAAAACACCCTATATTAACTATTTACGGGAGTATTATGTACTGTTAGCGGTACTCTTGTTATGAATGTCTTATCAGTGATCGTAATAGATTAACCTTATGATAATAAAAAAGACGGGGTTTGGTCCACAAGCACCGGTGGGGTAAATATAGGTGTGTTCAATGAAAAACTTGTCGCATAATGCATAAAGCAATACCATATTTTATGACTATTGTCGGAAAAAAGTAAACAAGCATGGGGTCACTAACAAGGCCAGTGTGGCCATCCCTGTACTTTCTCTTGTAAACTGGCACAGAATTTATTTTTCTTTTCTGATTAAAGTTTGTCTATCATTTGTGCTTTAATGGCAAAATTTTAAAGATATCTTTCATAATATTTCTATTGACGGAAAATTTTTACACGAAGGTTAGTTAACTTGTCATTAACTTGAACTTGAACATCGATATCTACATAGCATTAACTTGAACATCTACACAGCATTACTTGAAGTTAACTGTCTGTGAAACTTAACTAACGTTTGTGCAACTGGCAATAAATTGATGGAAATATCAATGTTTTCTTGCTATTAAGAAGAATTGATTGATGTTATGATTTTTCTCCTCTTTTTTATACTGAACTTGAAGGGTTGAAGTAAACACTGTATTAATTTCAAGTGTTATTCTTATTTTATTGTTTGTATCGGTATATGATAAAACAGATAAAGTATATGATTGAGGAAGTCTGCAAGATTCTTCTCAGCAAGTATACTCTGCATCTACCTCGGTTTTGGCCTTGGAAAATAGGCTTGCTCTCGGGGAATGGAAATCTTGCTGACTCTCTCAATCATGTAATTTAACTGTATACTAATTCTACATATTCAAGAAATCGGATACGAAAATTTCGGATATTGTGTATTTTTACATCAAATATTAATGTATAGCCGGTTTGAAAGTCGGCGTCGAGCCATTCACGTGATACGGTACGTGTTATACTGAAAATAATTACACAATTCTGAATTCAATTAATACCAAAACATATTTATCTACACGATAGATTAAAACAAGTCACAAAGCGTTATTAATGTTATAGACTATTAGCGACACCTTGAAGTGTTAGGCATTATTATATGGATATGAAATAAAGCCTTACTGCTTCTGTCTAATCATATCACGTTTCTTGTTTGATTAACTAAAATTCACAGTTCGTAAAAGTCGGTTTACACGATAAATCGAGTCGCATATAACTTTTTGTAATATGTTCCTCACCTGTCTACACGGTAGAGCAGGTTTAGATTCTATATAGTCTTCTGTTATGCAAACCAAAAACCAAAAACAAAAAAAACCCACATCCTTCAAAGAACATTTCGACATGGAAGCACGCGAAAATTTTGTCATCTTCATTAATACGTATTCTTTTCGTCGCTTCTGCATTGCATTTGCACCAGAGAAGACGAGGAAGAACGTGGAAGATCCATCGTCAATCAGGGATTTTCTAAGAATGGATTTTGGTTGCTTTTAATGAGATTCTTGAGGTATAAAATAAAGTCGTTAGAGAAGCATGTATATATCTTCCAAATCCCAGACCTCTGATTGGACTGGGGGAAAAGTATCAACAGACTTGCTTAATTCGATTGATTGATTGATTGATGTTTTCCGCCACACTCAACAATTGTCAGTTATCTGGTGGCGCCCAGTTTTTATTGATGGAAGAGAGAACCCAGATACAATGTGGTCTCCACCGACCTTCCGAAAGTGTACTCTATTCGAACGTGTGAAATATACCACTCCCAGAAGGCTTAAAATCCATGTGATAACGCTGTACACACAGCAGTATTTTACTGTATACGGCAAGCACAGCATGTTTGCATTTCACCGGTCGAGGTGGCTTAGTTGTTGGAACATTTGCTTCGTGACCGAGAGGTCGTAAGATTGAGCCCGCTTAGCTGCAGATATGTAGCTGTCTGAGGAAATCTTGGGACAAACCAGAGAGCTACGGATCCACCTCTAATAATAAAAAAAAAACCTTCGATTTATGGCGCCAAAAAAATCTGCACGGTTGAGGCCATATATATCGCTAAATTCTTGCATCGCTGCCACAAAAATTTAGTGCAAAAAAAATCATAACACATTTTTTCTCACTATACTTGTGTCCAGATATACCTTCAAACATTCATTAAAGTCTCATGCAAACCAAAAACGAGTAGCTTGAAATTATTTCGTTTGTTGACATAGCCACACTTCTACAGATGATACACTCAATATTCATTAAAATCAGCTGTGGTCCATGAAGCAAATCCAATTCAGTACACATTTTTAGTTATACAAGCCTTTCAAGCATGCATGAATCATGATAAATATAAGTAGTTTCAATCTCTCTTATGAATTCTAATGTCGGAGATGAGAAAAATGGTCTATAATGTATGAACTAGAGCCAATTACAATGAACCAACTTGAATGTATAGACTGAAAACTTGAAACAATTTGTTTCAAAGTTGCCCAGAATCTTATT
This sequence comes from Ostrea edulis, assembly GCF_947568905.1. NCBI lineage: Eukaryota > Metazoa > Mollusca > Bivalvia > Ostreida > Ostreidae > Ostrea > Ostrea edulis. The sequence continues at coordinate 30,676,373 of NC_079164.1, forward strand.
TTTCTATTCATTTGAATATAATTTGCTAATCCACAAAAATATGTGTACTCAAGTTTTGGGTGAATAGCACACTATCTCCACACTATGAACAAAGATTTGCAGATCTGACAAATGAGTTTACAACAACATGTATCAAAACAGGAAAGATAAAGTGTTTTAAAAATGTTAGTAATGCCTAGATTACAACATTGTTTGTTTCCCCTTTTCATTATTTTGACTTGTAGGCTGGCAGACCTGTATGGAATACACGGTGTATTATAGGGTTTTTGAACTTCTATTGGTCATGGTGAGGAATGACATGAGTAGGATGTAGATAGGCGAGCTGTACGAGCACATTTCTACACCCATTTCAATGACCCCTTCATTATATAGCTAAACCACATTTGTTTTACTTTGAAACATGCATGTTCACAATCTATTTACTCATTTTCTCGTCGAGTTTACAAGATGACCACTATTGGTACTGAACGCACCGTTTCAACTTTCAATCAATTGTTTCAGGCATTACCAATGAAGGTGCAAGGCGAAGATAACGAACAGTGATCAATCTCATAACTCCTATAAGCAATACAAAATAGATAGTTAGGCAAACACGGACCCCTGGACACACCAGAGGTGGGATCAGGTGCCTAGGAGGAGTAAGCATCCCCTGTTGACCGGTCACATCCGCCGTGAGCCCTATATCCTGATCAGGTAAACGGAGTTATCTGCAGTCAAAATCAGTGTGCCAGGAACGGCTTAACAATGGCATGAAACACATCAAACAGCATTTGACCCAATGATAGGTTGTATTGACGAACTGGATCGTTATAACGACCATAGAATTTGCGAAATGCTGACTTCAATCGAGACTGTTGAAATCCCTGTACCATCAACTTTTTTGTCAGTAGCTTACCTCGATTTAAAAACAGTATACGCAGAACAAGCTCTTGCATATCGAATCAGTTGAAATATATAAACACCATATGCAGGTGGTAATGGAATATTGCTACATAAATATGGGAAGTTGACGATGGAGAAGCTGAAATCATCCCGTTTGTCATACAGTTGAGTTGTCAGTTTGCCGTTAATGTTTACTTTCAATAAAATATCTAAGTATGAAGCAGAAGTGGACGAATCTGTGATATCCATTATTTCGAGCTCACAGGGATATATCAAATCGACAAGAACATGTATGATGATGATAAATTAAAAAAATTATTTCGAATATATTGCATGTTTTTTAATTGTACCATTAGTAAGGAAGAATTGCGGAACTGTAAGAAAATTTAACAAGAAAACCATGGGCCACAACGCTCATCTGGATCACCTTGGCCCTGCTTTTCTTCAGAAAATTTTACTCTCTTTAATCTCATGACAAATTTGACCCCATACCATGACCCCAACCTAACCCCATGGGGTTACGTTTTAACTGAACTTGAATCAAAACAACATGGGGATGCCTCATTATTAATACTTGGAAAGATTTGTTTTTAAGTTCCTATATATTCTCATGTAAAACTTTAAATCCCTATTGAAGCGCAACCCTTCCTAAATCTGAATATGCACATTACATTAGAATGCTTGCATATCAATATGACTAATGTGGTTTAGATAAGAAAATTACAAAGAATCTCTCTCTCTCTCTCTCTCTCTCTCTCTCTCTCTCTCTCTCTCTCTCTCTCTCAATGTCAAACTTTGATTCCCTATTGAGGTACCATCTTACCACCCCACCCACCCCCAGCCACGATTTGAAGAAAATTCAATATGCAGCACCTGATGCCTAATATGACTAATCTTGGACCTGCTGGTCATCAGAAAGATGGAAGATTTTGAGAAATTTTCTCATATATAGACAAGTAGAAATGTGGCTCCATCCTATCCTATAAGACCATTATTTGAATATACTGGATTATGCACTACCTGAGGATACTCGCATATCAAAATGACTAATTATGACCCTGCTTGGTTTTAGAAGAAGATTTCTAAAGATTTCCCCATTGCATATATTGCCCTGTAAAACTTTGATCCCCTTGTGAGGCCCCATCTGACCTGTGGAGCCATGATTTAAACACACTTGAATCTGCACTACCTGAGTATGCTTACATGTATGTAGTGATATGACTAATGATGGCCCTGCTGTTCTTGAGAGGAAGATTTTTAAAGATACTTTTTATATATTATCAACAAATCTTTCTTGGAATCGAACGTGCCATTGACTTTCAAAAAAGCTACAGCTAGGGACTTGACAAGCATGAATTAAAAAATTACAGACCTGTATCAAACTTACCTTTTCCATCTAAAATATTTGAATAATCAGTGGCAGCTTGAAAAACATCTAAACGCTTACCAGCTCCATGACCAAGTGTGTAATCTGCCAACCGCAATTGTCACTCCGCAGAAACGGCTCTATTACGGGGTTCATCATGATATTACTTCTGCATTGGAAAGGGAATCATGTGTTGCACTCGCGATGCTTGATCTTCCAGTCGCATTCGATGTCATAGACCATAATATTCAGATCAGGCGTATGGAGTATTCTTTTGGTATCACCTCATTCGTGGATGAAGTCTTATCTCTCTGGTCGAAATCAACGAATTGCTGTTGGATCTACATTGTCGAGAGAGTTCCTACTCCACTTTGGTGTTCCACAGGGTTCTCTATTAGGCCCTCGTCAATATTGCATGTTATCCAAACCAATCGGAGAAATTTGCTGGAGGCATATTATGTGTTATCATAGCTACGCGGATGACACTCAAGTATGCTTGATTATAAATCCAAACGACAGCTGGGACATCATTGCAGACTTAAACGGTGTATTCCTGGTATTAACAGCTGGATGCGAAACAGCATACTCAAACTGAATCAGGAAAAGACAGAACCTATCATCTTTACCCTGAAACGTAAAGCTAGTGACTTCTCGGGATATCAACTGACTGTCATGTGTAAAGAAATCCCGGGATGTTTTTCAACAGCACTTAGCATGCAGTGCATTGACTAAATCATGTTGTTTCCAATGTCGTAATATCTGACGAACAGATGATGCTTGCAGAACACTTGTTAGATCACTGATTACATCCCGTCTTTTTACTTTTGGGAGAGAGCTTACATAGGCTATGCCTGTTGCCCAATCTTGTTGAGTTTCTCAATAAAATATGTTTAAATTAAAATCACATCCCGTCTTGATTATGGAAATGAATAAAAGACACCACAGAGTCGTCCACTTCTGCTTCATACTTAGATATTGTATTGAAAGTAGATATTAACGGCAAACTAGCATCTCAACTTTATGAAAAACGGGATGATTTCAGCTTCTCCATCGTCAACTTTCCATATTTATGTAGCAATATTCAATTATCACCAGTCCTGCATATGGTGTTTATATATCTCAACTGATTCGATACGCAAGTATGGTCAGTTTTTAAATCAAAGCAAGCTACTGAAAAAAAGTTGATGGTACAGGGGTTTCAACAGTTTCGTTTAAAGTCAGCATTTCGCCATTTCTATGGTCATTATAACGATCTAGTTTGCCAATACAACCTATCATTGGTTCAAATGCTGTCTGACGTGTTTCATACCGATTGTAAGACTGTTCTTGGCACACTGATTTTGACTACGGATAACTCCATTTACCTGATCAAGATATAGTGCTCATGGCGGGTGTGACCGGTCAACAGGGGATGCGTACTCCTCCTTGGCACCTGATCTCACCTCTGGTGTGCCCTGGGGTCTGTGCTTGCCTAACTATCGATTTTGTATTGCTTATAGGAGTTATGAAATTGATCATTGTTCGTTATCTTCACCTTTCATACATTTCTTTATGGTGTTAATTCAGCATCCTTGCAGAAGTTACAGAAACTTCAAAACACTGCTGCCAGGCTAGTGTGTCACTGAAGCATGAGCATATCGCTTCACTGGTTACATGTTACCTGTGACAAATCGGACGAAATATAAAATCCTGCTGTATACGACTTTCAAGGCTCCACATGGATTAGCTCCAGCATACACCCAGGAACTGCGGATTCGTTATCCCTTCTAAAGTCACGTGCTTGTACTCAACTGTATGGAGAAAGACGGTTCGATGTGTTCTCATAAACCCTACGGAACTGCCTCCCTCCGGATCGTCGATTCGAAAGTCCATCAGCTATTTTTAAAAATATACCTAAAACATATCTTTTTAAACTTGCATGTAATTTGTAGTTCTGTCTTGATATAAACAACAGTTTTACAGGTTAATATATCAAAAAATTAAAAATCCCATTCTCATAAAAAAACTTTCAACATGTCTTAGGTAATTTTTTATAGTCTTACCTACTCTTAGTTACTTTATTAACATCAGTTTAGTATTATTCTATGCCCTTTTTATGTATTCATTTTTCTTTGTTTTACATGTAAAGCGCTTAAGAGTAATTGCGTGGATTATATAAGGCGCTGAATAGATACACAATAATAATAGTATATCCTCAGGTAAAACTTTGATCCCCTGTTTAGGCTCAACCCTGAACTCGTCGGCCATGATTTGAACAATTTTGATATTTGCATTCATTAAGGAATCTTTAACATGAGTTTTGATTTTTCTGGTCCGCTAGTTCTTCAGAATTTTTTTTAAATGAAGCCACCAAATTTTCTCTATTTCTTTATTGTCTCCCCTTGAAAGACGACGTAGCAATTCTTTTGAACAAAATTTACTTCCCTTCATCCAAGGATGCTTTGTGGGGAAAATTGCTTGAAAATGGCCCAATGGATGTAGAAAAGAAGTTGAAAATGTTTAAAATTTACGGACTTTAAGCTTTCAGCTCAGGTGAGCTAAAATGGGAAAACTCCCGGTTATTCCAATGCTATGAACGAGCATATATATAATCAATATTGCCATTTTTGTTTACCTGTATATACGGTATTTTTCAATTAAGCATTCAATAATTTAGTCTGGTTCCTGAGGAGTAGTTGCATGATTGGTATAATTAAACTTATTTATTTTGTGTAGCAATATTCCATTATCACCTGCATATGGTGTTTATATATCTCAACTGATTCGATATGCAAGAGCTTGTTCTGGGTATAGTCAGTTTTTAAATCGAGGTAAACTACTGACAAACAAGTTGATGGTACAGGGATTTCAACAGTCTCGATTGAAGTCAGCATTTCGCAAATTCTATGGTCGTTATAACGATCTAGTTCGTCAATAGAACCTCGCATTGGGTCAAATGTTGTCTGACGTGTTTCATACCGATTGTTAAGCCGTTCCTGGCACACTGATTTTGACTGCGGATAACTCCGTTTACCTGATCAGGATATAGGGCTCACGGCGGGTGTGACCGGTCAACAGGGGATGCTTACTCCTCCTAGGCACCTGATCCCACCTCTGGTGTGTCCAGGGGTCCGTGTTTGCCCAACTATCTATTTTGTATTGCTTGTAGGAGTTATGAGATTGATCACTGTTCGTTATCTTCACCTTGCATTTATAACAAGCATTGAGTGTCCATTACAGAACAATACCTGTCCCCTACCAGTCCCAAGTGAAGTCAATGGTGTAATTTTCTGCGTGTGGTCTCCAATCAATTCATTTCCATTATATTCAGCGTGAATAGCCTCACGTCTACAGTTTATGCACGATAATAAAAATAAAAAATGATAATGATAATACATGTAAATAGAAAAATTAAATTTGATAAGTCTATACATGTACCATACCAGGTCTTGAAATGTCAATGATATTGCATTGTGTATTTTCTCTAAATGTAATTTTCAAAACATATCAATTCAATTCAATTTTTTATTGACACTAAAGCACATGCAAGTGTTGTTAGCTATGTAGTATAAAATATATAAACATGTACATCAACGATCATCTGCAAACGAAGATATTAACTTTTCATTCGTACCCTCATGTTGAGTTTTATTGCAGTATTCTGAAAATAAAGCATATGTAAAGATCCACATTTTCGCTTCTACCAAGCGTCTTCAACATTCACAAGGAATCTCCTACTGTTATTAGTCGAACCCGATCCCGCGTCAAACCTACGAGGGGCGTTCATTACAGATTTCCCCTGACCCACCGCCCATGGACGTACAGAAATAAAACTTATTACAGTTATTAGTCTTTCTCAGGTCTCACCAAGAGTAGCACACTTCTCCCATCGTTTTATGTAGATTTGGACACCTCGCACGTAGAGGTCCGCAAGTTGCGTTTGAAGCCATGTACAAGTGACTTCAGAAATCAGTGTCTCACCATCTTGTAAAGTTTGCCCTTCAAAATTGATTTCATCGTGGGAAGGAGACGAAAGTCAGATGGTGCAAGGTCAGGAGAATAAGGAGTATGAGGAAAGATATCATAGCCACAGGACCACGTTTTCATCTGAGCAATGTGAAAGTTTTGAACAGGGGTGTTGCCTTCTAGGAGGTGGACACATTTGGTCAACATTCCGCGCCTATTGGTTTTGATAGCCTCTCTCAGCAGTGAAGCGTATTAAGCTCCTGTGATTGTAGTACCTTTTGATAGGAAATCCGCCATTACTACTCCATGCTGATCCCAAAAGACAATTAGCATGACCTTGTCTGCCAAGGGTGTGACACGTGCCTTTTTAGAGGGCGGTGAGTCAAAATGCTTCCATTGTTTTGAATGGGCGTTAGTTTTTGGATCATAGTAATGGACCCAAGTTTCATCCTGCGTAATTAGTCTGTCAAACAAGCCCCCAGGTTTTCTTCGCACATGGATAAAAGAACCTTGGAGCAATGAACTCGTTCCTGCTTCTGGAAAGGTGTGAGCAGCCTAGGAACCCATTCAGCAGACAACTTTTGCATATACAGATGTTCATGAATGATTTTGTCCACAGACCCAGCACTACATGTAATCTTGACATTTCGGACTAGCCGACGAACAGTAATACGGCAATTTTCCAAAATGACAGCCTCCACTTGATGGATGGTGTCCACATCAATCGCATACTGGGATCGACCTGGGATAGCAGTCATTTCCACAGACTTCCGGCCACACCAGAACCTTAAGCACTCTGCTTAAGTGAAACAATCCTCGAATGGGACATCAAAATAAGGAAACTAGATGTCCAGGGGTCCGTGTTTGCCCAACTATCTATTTTGTATTGCTTGTAGGAGTTATGAGATTGATCACTGTTCGTTATCTTCACCTTGCATGTATACATTGTTTTATATCTACAAAGTACTCATGTTAGTTTAACCTCTACCTTTGACATATGATTTTGAAATAATAGACTTCTTCCTCTAATCATTTGGGACAGTTGATCCTAACATCATTAAGTACTGCATTTATCTGGACCACAAGGTGCAAACCATAGCATAATATGACGCGTTTATGATGGACGTATTGAAATGGCTAAATTTTCCTGTTTTAAGAACTACGTGAATACCGGGTGTGGTTTTTTTAACTTCCAGTTTAATAAAATCTATATGATCTTTAACATTTCCCTACAAGATGTAACTAGCATAAATCTGTAGTAAACCTATTTAGTTTTTTTTAATTGAATAGAAACTACATTATGTATTAATCACATACACAATTAATGAGCAATGATAAAGCGTGTTTCTTGTACCTGACATAATATTAATTCTTACGTCTGATATTACAGCTGCCTTTTTACACTAAGATAGTACTTCCATTTCGTGTTTTCTATGCAATAAAACCGAGAATTAATAAAAGAAAAATCAATGTTTGCAGAGTCTTGCATAGCTATACATTATTACGCATTGTAATGGACTGTTTGCAACCATTCAACGTCAATATAAGAATCCAGTTCAATAAAAGAAAAAAAAAACTATCAATAGCTAGAAGGTAACCTATGTACAAATACTAAGGCACTATAATACAATGTACAAAGTCATGAAGGCACTATGCTTCGTACTTAGATATTTTATTGAAAATGGATATTAACGGCAAACTAACAACTCAACTTTATGACAAACGGGATGATTTCAGCTTCTCCGTCGTCAACTTTCCACATTTATGTAGTAATATTTTATTATCACCTGCATATGCCATATGATGTTTATATCTCCCAACTGATTCGATACGCAAGAACTTGTTCTGCTCATGATCATTATACATGTATAAATCGAGGCAGGCTACTGACAAACAAGTTGATGTTACGGGGGTTTCAACAGTCTCGTTTAAAGTTAGCATTTCACAAATTCTATGCTCGTTATAATGATCTAGTTTGCCCATATAACCTATCATTTGGTCAAATGCCGTTTGACGTGTTTCATACCGATTGTTAGGCCGTTATTGGCACACTGATTTCGAGTACGGATGACTCCATTTACCTGATCAAGATATAGGCTCACGGCGGGTGTGACCGGTCGACAGGGGATGCTTACTCCTCCTAGGCACCTGACCCCACCTCTGATATATCTAGGGGTCCCTGTTTGCCCAACTGTCTATTTGTTTTATTGCTTATAGGAGTTATGAGATTGATGACTGTTATTTTCACCTTTCATGCAGAGAATGACCCAACAACCAGCATGAAACACGTCAGTCAGCATTCGACCCAGTGACAGCCTGCACCCGCAAATTAGACCACCACAACAACCACAGAACCTACGAAATGCTGACTTTATAAGGTACTTTTGAAACCCCTGTAACATCGACTTAATTGTCATTAGCTTGCCTCAATTTAAAAATTGATCACATACAGAACATGCTCTCGCTTATCGAATCAGCTGAGAGACATAAACACCATATGCAGGTGATAGTGTAATATTGCTGCTCATATTATCATTAAATATAAATTGGTGAATGACAAGTAAAATTGCATAATTGGCCATGAAAATAAATTTTACATTAATTGTAGAAAGAAAACAAAATTATGGATACAAGTTTTATTATATAAAAATGATAGTGCCTGGATTTATCAAGTAATGCATTAAACCCATTAATGACTGTTTAGGCGGGTACTATGCTCTTATGGTGTTGATGTCGCTCAGGCACTTTTGCTTTCCAGAGCAACACCATGAGAGCATAGTACCCACCTAAACAGTCATTAATGGGTAAATAGTACCTTAATGACTTCGTAAATTGTACCACGAAAGGCAAAGATACATGTAACACATATATAACGGTCACATCCGCCGTGAACTCTATATCTCGATCAGGTAAACGGAGTTATCCGTAGTTTTAAAAAAATCAGCGCGTGCTGGTTATGACTGCGGTTTGCTCTGTTTGCCTGATCAAGATATAGGTCTCACGGCGAGTGTGACCGCTCAGCAGGCAATGCTTACTCCTCTTTGACATCTGATTTTACCTCTGATGATTGACCTACTCTTAATTTTGTATTATCTATAGGAATTATGAGATTGATTACTGTTTCTTATTCTCGCTTTTTCATAATTCTAGTACCTATAATGATATCCAACAGAGTACAAAGTCACTATAATGCAATGTACAGAGCTGCTAAGCAATAGGCAGCGCTACTACAACCGTGTACTACAGTGTACAAAATCACAAAGGTAGTATAACACAATGTACAAAACCACTGAGACACTAAACTACAATGTGAAATATCATAAGACACTATCCCAAAATGTACAAATTCACTGAGACACTAAACTACAATGTGAAATATCATAAGACACTATCCCAAAATGTACAAATTCACTGAGACACTAAACTACAATGTGAACTATCCACAAAATATACAAATTCAATGAGACACTAAGCTACAATGTAAAATATCATTAAAACACTATCCCAAAATGTACAAATTCACTAAGACACTAACCTACAGTGTGAAATATCATTAAAACACTATCCCAAAATGTACAAATTCACTGAGACACTAAACTACAATGTGAAATATCATAAGACACTATCCCAAAATGTACAAATTCACTGAGACACTAACCTACAGTGTGAAATATCATAAGATACTATCCACAAAATGTACAAATTCACTAAGACACTAACCTACAGTGTGAAATATCATTAAAACACTATCCCAAAATGTACAAATTCACTGAGATACTAAACTACAATGCGAAATATGATAAGACACTATCCACAAAATATACAAATTCACTGAGACCCTAAGCTACAATGTGAAATATCATTAAAACACTATCCCAAAATGTACAAATTCAATGAGGCACTAAACTACAATGTGAAATATCATTAAAACACTATCCCAAAATGTACAAATTCAATGAGGCACTAAATTACAATGTGAAATACCATAAGACACTATCCACAAAATATACAAATTCACTGAGACACTAAGCTACAATGTGAAATATCATAAGACACTATCCCAAAATGTACAAATTCACTGAGACACTAAGCTACAATGTGAAATATCATAAGACACTATCCACAAAATATACAAATTCACTGAGACACTAAGCTACAATGTGAAATATCATTAAAACACTATCCCAAAATGTACAAATTCACTGAGACACTAAGCTACAATGTGAAATATCATTAAAACACTATCCCAAAATGTACAAATTCAATGAGACACTAAACTACAATGTGAAATATCATAAGACACTATCCCAAAATGTACAAATTCACTGAGACACTAAACTACAATGTGAAATATTATAAAACACTATCCCAAAATGTACAAATTCAATGAGGCACTAAATTACAATGTGAAATATCATAAGACACTATCCACAAAATATACAAATTCACTGAGACACTAAACTACAATGTAAAATATCATAAGACACTATCCCAAAATGTACAAATTCACTGAGACACTAAGCTACAGTGTGAAATATCATTAAAACACTATCCCAAAATGTACAAATTCACTGAGACACTAAATTACAATGTGAAATATCATAAGACACTATCACAAAATATACAAATTCACTGAGACACTAAGCTACAATGTGAAATATCATAAGACACTATCCCAAAATGTACAAATTCACTGAGACACTAAACTACAATGTGAACTATCCACAAAATATACAAATTCAATGAGACACTAAGCTACAATGTAAAATATCATTAAAACACTATCCCAAAATGTACAAATTCACTGAGACACTAAACTACAATGTGAAATATCATAAGACACTAGACTAAAATGTACAAAGTCACTGAGACACTAAACTACAATGTGAAATATCATAAGATACTATCCACAAAATGTACAAATTCACTGAGACACTAAGCTACAATGTGAAATATCATAAGACACTATCCCAAAATGTACAAATTCACTGAGACACTAAACTACAATGTGAATTATCCACAAAATATACAAATTCAATGAGACACTAAGCTACAATGTAAAATATCATTAAAACACTATCCCAAAATGTACAAATTCACTGAGACACTAAACTACAATGTGAAATATCATAAGACACTAGACTAAAATGTACAAAGTCACTGAGACACTAAACTAAAATGTGAAACATCATAAGACACTATTCCAAAACGTACAAATTCACTGAGACACTATCCATTAAGTAATTGATGGTTGATTATAATTTACTTTCAATCCACCTAAAGATCCAATGCTCAACCACCATTACATTACCCATGCCTTCGAAAATACGTACGTCATCACATAGGAAAACAATAGAAAAAAAAGCTGGGATCAGAGTTTACATATACTTCTGGGCATGAATTCTAAACATTATACAAACTCGTTGCACTGCTTTCTGTTGATCCTGTTCATGCTGTCGCTACTAAGTTCTACGTGTATCATTAGTAAACCGTTTTCTTTAGAGGGTGCAACTCTCTTCTAAAGCATTTACTAAGCGTATTGTATTGCTGTGAATTTCAGTAAAGATTGATAAGGTCATATATATAACTCAGCTGAAGAAGTACAATAACCCCTTTGTAATTAGTCGGATAATATTCTACACCTTAGATATATTAGGTAGCTAGCACAAATACAAACAGGCAACAAAAAAAGTGTATCAATAGTGATGACAAAGTATAGAAATGTATAGGAAATAAATGTATATGTCTCCATAATCAAGACAACTGGGTCATTGCCGTATTCGAAGACCGTAATTCATGCTTGCCTACAAGTTTTGCAGAGTGTTATTCATCATTTGATCCAACATTAACATTAATGAAATATTGGTTCTTTGAAACCATTATATTGGATATAGATCCGAATGATATGGGAATACTTTACCAACACGATGTATGGAAAGGTTACACAGCTGTATGTTGTGAAATATTTGAAAATGGTTGGTTCACTGCTGAACTGTGAAGTCTTCCCCAGGAGCCCAGGGTGAGAAACGACTCCAGTTCTTCTTTGTTTCCAGCGCTGTAATCTCAGTATATTACCTTGCTCTGATTAATTAGCCTCTGAGCCATTCTTACCTGATCTAGAGATGCGCAACTGGCCATTATTGTAGTCCCTCCTTAGCCGGCTGAGGATCATGTTATGAACCAATCTGAATCTACCATATACATATATGGGGATGCATGTGTATAATAGAAAATGTATTTTTCTTGTTCTTCAGAAGAATTTTATATTTCTTTATATTTCTATGTAAAACTTTCATCGCCTGTTATGTTCTTCCTCGGCATTGAAGCTCGTTGTAAAAACAAATTTGAATCTTCGTTGTATAAAGCCATTTTCATACAAGTCTTGACTTTTCGGGTTTAGTATTTCTTGAGAAGATATTTTCAACGACCTATCATGTTGTTTTTTTTTTTGTTTTTTTTTTTTTTTTACTATTTCTTAATCATTTACCCTTGGAACAAATTGGAACCCACTTCACTCAAGAAAGCTTTTTGCCAAGTTTGGTTGAAATTGAATGTAGCATGTGACGATATGAGTCATGGCAAATTTTGATAAGAAATGCTCATCTGAGCTAAATATGATGCACAATAAATTTAATCTATAAACTATTATATTCCTTTTTGAAAACCAGTAGAGACCCGTACACAGGCAAACGTTCACGTGAAATTCATGTAAATTTCACGTGAAAAGTGATTCACATGAAATTCACGTTAATATGCTCACATGAAATTCACGTGAATCACTTTTTACGTGAAATTCACATGAAAATTTTCACATGAATTTCACGTGAATTACTTTACACATGAAATTCACATGAAAATATTTACATGAATTTCACATGAATCAATTTTCACGTGAAATTCATGTGAAATTATTCACATGAATTTCACATCACCAGTGATTCATGTGAAATTCACGAGAAATTCATGTGAAATATTTTCATGTGAAATTCACGTGAATCTCACATGAAATTTTTCATGTGAATTCACATTTGATGCTCTTTTTATGTGAAATTCACGTGAAATTTTTAACGTGAAATTCATGTGAATTTCACGTGAAATTCACGTGAGGCACATTTGCCTGTGTACCTTTATATGTGTACAAAGTTCATTTCTGAAAGTTTCGTAAAAATTGAAGAAGAAAAAAAACAACTGTAGCTGGAATAAATAAAATAATAGTGCACAAAGAATTAATCCTACACTTCCAGTCACCGTGAGTTTTCAATTTCACCTCGAAAAGCAATATGAACAAAGATCCGTGTGTGCAAAATACCTTTCCGCTGAGTTTAATAGGTATGGGTAAGAAATATACCATATATTTTGTCCGGGATTTTCCTTTTAACTATTTCAATCTTTAGTTTGTAATTGAATACAAAGTATCATCTCTGCACTTTGCGTTTTTTATGGCAAATGTAGCTTAAATCTTGTACAGAAGAACAGTCGGGATTTCTGTTTCAATGACATCGGCCGTTTATATCTAATCTTGAAAAACTTGAGATTTGTAATAAGAATGCCATTTTTGAAAGTTTACCAGAAATTAATGAAGAAATTAGTTTGAACATTGGACATTTTTTCGGAATTGTCTTTCACTGGCCTACATCCTCCACGTATAGTTTTGGAAACCAAGAAGGATTTTCACCTTTTCATCATGATAACTTCTATGCTTTCTCTTTTCAAAACCCTATACCTTAGTATATACTATAACACAACCCGATAGATGTTGAGTAATATTGTTTATTTCAGCTTCATAAATACAAGCTGTGTATACCAAAATCAACATGTGAAAATTTAACACACAGGTTGAGACCAGGTACAGTTTAAAATAGATGATAGATCGATCCTCGTGTGATGTTATAGGTTCTGCAAAAATTTTATTGAATTAAACTTTGCACACGATAAAATATATATCTTTCAGAGGAATTTTATTCACTGGATAAAATAAAAGATCTAGTAAACTATTGATAGTGAAAACGTTTATAATTTCTATAGATAATAAATTATTTATAATCTACAAAAAAACTTGTCAAGGGCAATAACTCCTATGCTGGTATTTCCTCTACTGTATGTCTACTAATCAATGTTTTTCCAAATATCCACAATTGTCATTTTAACAAGTTTTTATCTATTTCTACTGTCAATGTGGGATTTTCAGATGTTTGATCTACACTTCCGTTTTTGTATGTCTGACATCTTTAAAAAGGTCGAAACATACACATTTTCTTTGGTTATTAATTAAAATTTGTAATTTTAACAAGTTTTTCCTGTTCTTATTGTCAATGTGGGATTTTCAGATGTTGATCTGTACTTCCGTTTTCGTATGTCTGACATCTTTAAAAGGGCCGAAACATACACCTTTTCTTTGGATATTAATTAAATTCAATTATATTGAATGAAAATTGATGCAGTTGTTACGGGTTAGATTAGGATAGGTCCTCAGTATACCTTGCTTGTTGTAAGAAGCGACTAAATGGGGCGATTCTTCGGATGAGATCGCAAAAAACGAGGCCCCGCGTCACATCAGGTGTTACACGATAAAGATCTCTCCCTGCTCAAAGACCATAAGTGCCGAGCATAGGCCTAAATTTTGCAGCCCTTCACCGGCAGTGGTGACGCCTCTACATGAGTGAGAGAATTTCGAGCACGACATTAAACATACAACCAACCAACTAATCAGCCCCTTCCTTTAGCATCCACTATCAACAAGAACCAAGACCTTTAATAATACATTGTACAAACTATCATTCTATTTTTAAGAACCAGGTGAGAAATGTGGTGGCTCTCTTGTACACAATGAACACATAAACGAACGTACGGACAAAGAAGCAGGCTCTGCAACTTTATTGCAACATGGTCATACAGCCATGGATTCATAAAGCGATGAATTCCAGGATTCTATATCCAGTTGTTACAGGCAGATGGCAGTTGTGACATGCGGGGGACATGAGGCCAGCTCTCCACTGCTGGTCGGGGTCTTGAAAATATAGTTAAACCCAGCAAATCGAGTGCTAAAAATAGAACTAAGAGTCAGCTTCGTATCAACACCATTGATGTCATGTACAAATAATTTACGTAAGCTATTACAATTTCGTATCGTGTAATCTTTATAATGTATGGTAATTTTTACTGAAATGAAAACTTCCCCGATAGGGAGATTCCAACTGCCACAAGACCCCTGTGTGTGCGCATGTATTAAATCAATCAATCGGTGCTTTAGTGAGAATATCATGTTGTTGCTAAACCTATCATATCATTTTTTCATCTAAAATGGAAATCTCTCCTACAAATCACATGCTGAAACCCGATAATGTATTGATTTCATGTCATATCGCAACATCCGATAAACAACAAGACTTCATCATTTGCCAATTTTACTGTTAAATTGTTGATATCGTAAGCAGTGTAACTGATTTCACTCGCCATATGTTTTCGATGTAATTTGGATGTCGCGTAGTTTTGTTTATACTGCTGCATATCTTGAACCTTTGAAAAATTTCTATAACTGTCCACTAGCCCCTGAATATTAAAATTTCAATTGTACTGTTTGCTTTTGGTACATACTGATAGACCAGAAATTCTTAATAATATTTTGTAAATAGGCACCTTAATCAATTCTGTTGTCCAACCGCTGAATTCAATTTTGCATTATACAGGTACCTTTGATATATACATGCATTAATCAATGATGCTGACTCTTCAGCATCTGGGGTCAACCGCTCAAGATACTAAAACTGTATAAGTACTAATTCAACACTTATGTTTTTTGGCCCTATTTTATTATCTTCTCGCAATATTCATTGCGAGCCGGTGTAACAACAAAAAGTGACCCCCGTAGAATATTGACCAGGGGTCATTTTTCTATATAGAAATTTGATCCTCGGTGTCCCAAATTTTAGGACTGTTTTTAGATTATTAAGTGAAGTGGAACATTTATGCTTCAAAACTTCGAACGATACAGTTTTGCAGGATAAGTTTATGTAACTCGGACTTTGTGGAAATTTATGACAATCAAATATGGATCTTGGGACAAAAATTTGATTTTCCTGAATTTTACTTCTATACCGGTCGCGGCTGTTCAGTGGTAGAGCATTGACTTCGTAACCGGGAGGTTGTGAGTTCGAGTCCCGCTCGTGCCATGACCGTGTCAAACCTAAGACGTAAACATAGGTAGTCATTACTCCTCCGCCAAATGCTCGGGATTTAGAAAAGAGAACCACGGGTCTTTCGGATATGACTTTAAAAACAGAGGTCACATATTGCGGCAGGCGTTGGCACGTTAAAGAACCATCACTGTTACGACCCTGTTACAAGCACAGGTCTAAATTTGTGGTACTTCTACCATACAACTGGTGACGTCTCAATATGAGTGAATTTTTTTCAAGAGAACGTAAAGCAAACAAATAACCAGCCATGTAACATGGCTTGTGAACTAGCGATACGACTCTTCGCGAACAAAAATAACGAGAGAGATGGCTTCCTAAGAGACTGGGAAATTATGGAGTCACACAGATTGTTTTGTCCACCAATAACTATGAAATGCAAGAAATTCCTTTTTGAAATTTCATTTTTAAAAAAGCGAGCATTGAATGTTTGCAATCTGTCAAAGCAGAGGAGGTAAGCTGATCATTCTAAATAAGTCCTTAAATCATAATCTGATCGGAAGCGCCTTAACCAAAGGGTGAAGATTCATATAAAAACTGGAAATATGTGTCCATACACAAGTGTTAGTTATGTCTAGTGAGTGAATACTGGACCTGTATCCTTCAGCTGTACTTTATTATGAAATGGATTATCTAATAAACCGTTAAAGATAAGGAGCGTCTGGCACCGTAAATGCGCTGACGTTGAATGACTATTGTTAACCTACTTTACTTTGGTCGCGATAAAGCTATTTGAATGGTCGACCTGTGACCACCCTGTTTAATTATCACTACACCAAAACATTCGAACTTGTTTCTATCATACAACATTTACTAACTATTCTGCAAAACGCGGGAAAAGTTAGAATGATATATACTCTTACTAAAATGTGACCTTGTTACCATAAACTAACCACACACAAATTAGCAGCAAGCCAGGTTAGCTGAGAATCACTGTTCAAAAATAGAACATCGACAACCCATAAGTTGTGAAATGGCAAAAAGAGAAGAAGAAAAAGACAACACACAAGGTTTGAAATGACATAGAATAAAACAAATTAATATGGATATAGTAATTTTAAACCTTGTTAATGACTGTATATTTTGCAATATTATATGTTTTCAAGTCTTATTTCTATACTGTCGTTAACATATCTGTCTTTGGACGCATCGGAAACCCGTCTTCCGTGCCTTTTCCAACACCTGTCATTCACGTCCGACTGAGCAGTTGCTGTAGCCAGGCCTACAGAACACAACAAAAGAAGACCTATGTTTCCGTTTCTTCTGACTTATTTCAACTTAGACGTCACCATTGCCGGTGAAGGGCTGCAAAATGTAGGCCTAAGCTCGGCGCTTACGGCCTTTGAGCAGGGAGGGGTCTTTATCGTGTCACACCTGAGACATATGAGTGAACGGGACATTAAACAAAATACAACCAACCAACTATCCCTGCTCCGTGGTTGTAAGCGCCAAGCATATGACCTATTTTGAAGCCCTTTACCTGTAATGGTGACCTTTCCATATGATTGAAAAAATCTCGATGGGACGTTAAACAATGTACAATCATCCAACCCCATAAATGTAGCGTCATCAGTTAGGGTAAGGCGGTCCCCATGAATATACCATCTAACCCTAAACCTAACATATCATTATCGTACATGACCCTTGAAAACAGTCTTGTATATGGTAAATCATAACTTTGTCAGTTGACGATATGGAAACAATATCATTGATATCAACATTGTACTTGGTCATTTGACAACAGTTTTGTACATGTATATGGTATACAACAGCTTTGTCAGATGACGGCATCGACACGGTATCGTCATGCTATTGTTGATATCGTTAATATCGACATTGTACTTGGTCATTTGAAAACTTTGTCAGATGGCGATGCCGACGTGATATCGACCTGCTGTTGTCAATATCGACATTGTATCTGGTCCTTGAAAACAGATATGTATATGATAGAATATAACTTTATAAGATGACAATTGCGCCATTTCTGAGATATCAGTTATTCTGTTGAACGCTTCGGTGGGTACAAGATGTATACATGTACATATAGTATAGACTGACTATGTAAATAAGAATAAAGGTTCTGAAAGCGTAAATTTTGTTTATATCAACCGTTGGTATACATTAAACTGACCTTACTAAGAATAATTTCTTTGAGTTAGACAATTAAACTAAATATGAAATTATCTATTTCCTCTTCTACATGAGTGATACTTTTATCAAAGAAAGATGGTGATTATTGCTTTTTGCTTGAGCTATTTGATAATCAAATACTCATAAACTTACTAAATTTGTGTGCCCCTGTAGTTTGGGTGGTTGCGTGACGTCTGGTAATCATTAGGCAATAATAAACGCAGCGATAAGCATTTGTATCCACCGCGTCCATACGAAAACATATTTTGCGCCTCGCCGGGCGTAAGAGTTCAACAAAGGGAAATATATAGTTACCCCGTAAACGTATTACTATTATGTTTATTTATACATACATTGTATTTCATGTTTCCCTCTGGTATCTAAGAAAGCTGTATTATTCCATATATGAACCTCTGACGATTTTTCTTGCATGTACATTGCATTCTATTTATTGTACCTCATGTACCGTTTAACATGGTTTGAGCGAAATAAATTGAATTGAACTATTGGGCAAATCGGAAATTGGGTCATCGTTGATATCGACATCGTATTTGATCTCGGACATGTGTGTAAGCGAAGGAATTCTGCCAATGATAGCAGAATCATACACAAATCACGCATATCAGATGATTCTGCACTCTCTTCATACATGCCACGCAGTTGTATTAGATCACAAACTCAAACAATTCCTTTTTTTCACTGTTCTAGATTTTGTGTGTTGTTTCCATGATTCCAACACATATTTAACAAACGTATAATCAGTGGGATCTGGGCATCCTAAAATAGAATGCGCCCTGTTTATAAAGTTAAAAGCACTTGCAACAAGATGGTAAGAACATCCTGAATTAAGAAGATGTGTAATATACAATGCAATATGAAATGAGTTCGCTGGAATTAGCTGTTTTACTCTTGAATTGATGAAATTGCATCGTCGTTTGAAAGACGAAAAATACTTTTTGATGTTGTTTATACTTCTTAACATTTGTAGATAATCAATCATGTTGGATGCTAATTCTGCATTGTCAGCGCTATCGAAATCCATTCCGGTTGATGAAAGCTTTTCTTTCATCTCCTGTTCAATATTTAATTCTTTAAAAAAAAACTGATCTCTAAAATTTTATTAGAATTATGACAATGCCCCGGGGTCGTATAACAAACTTAAACGCAAGTCAAAATTTCAGTCACCTGTAAGATGGCCATTACTTTGATCCGATTCTCTTAATTTGCAGACACTGGAAATTTTATGAAACAATACTAAATAATAATTTTATTTTGGAATGATTGACTTCTCAATCATTTCATCGCAATATTTAAATTTTGACCTAAGATTAAGATGTTTCGTGATCCTGGAGTCATGTCATATACAGACCCTGAAGCGTACTACTACACCAGTGGAACGCTGAACGGACGCTGAACGGTTTGGGAACGAACGGTTTTGTTTGGGGAATAAACACTGAATGTTTTTAACGGATCTTACAATTTGACATTTTTTTTTGTTTCGAAGTCCCCTATCGACAAAAGAAATTACAAAAATAAAAAGACTTCCCACTGCACAAACTTTTTTTCATCAACAGTAACATTATCGTTATTTATTTATTTATTTAATTGGCTTTGCAATAAGTAATCTCTTTTTCACATATGTTCCTCAGTGAGTTGCTTCCCGTTCACAATCTTGGTGAAAGTAATGGCTTTTACCCCAATGTGAAAATATGCTCTGTCGTGTCGTGATGAAATGGTAATTTGTTTGTAAACTTTTACGGATTTGAAATGCAAAACTGTCCACCCTTGTTCAACTTTAAAATATTGTGTCGAGTGAAGAGCAATAATATTCTTTCATCTCGACCAAGTGCCATGTTGACCTTTAATGACGGTCTGAAGCGAGTCCCAAACGACATGGATGCGGGAACGAACAGTTTGAGGAAACGAACGCTTTGAGGAAACGAACGGTTTTACATGAAAATGGAACGCTTTGGGCTGGCAACGCTGAATGGTTTGAACGGAATGGTTCTTACAAGGAGCAGATCGGTTCTTATCGGGAACAGAACGGTTCAAATGGTGTAGTAGTACGCTTCAGGGTTAGTAATTTACTTCCCCCGAATATTCCGTTCTGTCCTCTACCGCTTTCTGTGATCATAGAATTTACCGGGGTTTTTCCACCCCTTTCACACAATTATTGCCTTTCCTCAACATCGGCCAGAATGATGCCGATTTCCATTTCTGAAAAACCAATGTACCCCTACCCTTATCATTCTATGTTTTATTGTTTTGCTAATCAACCTTGAGAACGGAACCGGCCATTTATTTTCATTGCCATAACATTATTTGAGAACATCTATGCCTGCCGTATTTGGACATCACCACCTGGAATTGAATTGTGAACATTTTGCGTTATAATTTGTGGTAAATATATCACGTGTGGTTTACCCAGAATTTGTCTAATTCATTAACAACTTTAGTTTTGACGCTTCAATCTTCCCTATCAAACATTTACTTAATAAATCTGCTTATATATGTAAAACTTGGAAATTCGAAATAACAATAAACTTGTGAAATGCTTTCTTTGTTGTTTCATCGGGTGACTAAGGTAACTAGCATTGCAGGGGGGGGGGGGGGGGGGGGGGGGGGGGGGGGGGAGGGGGAAGGGTTTTGTAAAAAAATTTTTTTACAATGATTGCTACCTTCATCACCCGATGAAACAACAAAGAAAGACATTTTTTGTTTATTTTTATGTATCATATTAAAATATAAACTAGAAATATCATTTGGTTGACCCATTCGTTACGTTAAACGGAACAGCCATTGCACCCGTTGACCTTGATGACGCTCCATATTTGGTAATGATCACACAGACAGGTGGCACTAAAAACCGGATCGAACTAGTTTGCAACAAACATATATTCATTGTCGCTGATGAAAGCAATGTCGATTTCTAAAGAAATATAAGAGAAAAGATTCAGTGACTGTAAATATTCCTCTTTGTTGGAACCCGAACCATATTCAACTCAATTTGTTTCTTTTCGATCTTCTTCTCTACTTTAAATGCAATTTTCTGTTAGTGTGGTTTTTTGCCATCTACTTCTAGAATGCTACTAACGTTCTTACTGTCTGTGTGTAAGGTCATTTGTTAACCTTGAATATTTTGTTTAATGTTATTCAGACTCCTATTGACTGTCTCTAATTCCCCTCAAATTGAACTTTGACTACATTCCTCACTAGTTCACCAATCCAAAACGGCCGGTATTTCCGGATTATTTGCAAATGCACCAAAACCAGAATCTGGGGCATCACTGAACAGCTTTACATCTGGCAAATGGTGACATTTTCTAATCTCTTGACAGTTTAATCTTGTTACATTTTATAACTCAAATAGTTAACTCTTCTATGGCATGGGAGTGTAAAAAGATAGTAGAATTCCAGCTAACTCTAGCCAAAATGTCTTGGTGTAGAACACATCGCATTTCCTATAGCGGCTTCCATTGAAATGATTTCACCTACTATACTTGCTATACGTTTGACATGGAAACATGTACGTTCCTGTTCAACCTGAAACTAAACTTCATTGATACTTTCGAAAAGCTTTTCAATCCTATTTGATGTAGCTTTCAAAATATCTTGTTCAGTTTCCCAAACATATCCTAGCCATATGACATCCAAATACATTTTTACTCTGTGATGATAATTAACCTAATGTTAAAAGATCTGACTGAACGAACGAAAAACATTGATCTATTTCTTAAGCCCCTACTAGACCGTCGTCCAAACACACAAATTAGTTATCATTGAGGAATAATAGCCTTCATGTGACAAAGTGTATGATGTATTATGAGATTGCTTTTTCTCACAAGGCTATCTTTCCTGGTGATTGTTATCTGTACAATTATATGTTACTATCTTTACAGCAACAGTTAATTTTTCCTTCTATCAACTATTCCTTTTTGGTTGCATGTAACTTATTTTACAGCAACCAATACATGTTGTTTTCTAATTACTTGTTTTACACTATTCTTTGATTTGGTTTGTAACCAATCAGTTGTGCTTATTTTGGTCATGTGACCATTGATGATTCGTTAACACAGAGGTCACGCTTGATCTGCTGTCTGAATTTTATTGATCCACCAACCATTCCTTCTTCCACCAGCTATTTTTGTATAGAATATTTTGGCCCTTTCTTTGGTTGTTACCCACCCCCCCCCCTTTTTTTTTTTTTAGGTCAAACAGCTATTTTTGAGGGATTTAATTTACATGTTTATGTTTTGATTCCTATTATCAATATTTGGTATCTTCTGGAAATACATGTATGGACCAGCTTGCATATTATGAAACCAAATTGGTATCTCCAATGTTTATTAGTCTCCTGACCCCCGATACATATGTTATCAGTATTTTACATATATAACTGTATATTTTTATTGCGTCATTTACATAATAAATGACATGTTTCAATTCAATCGGTGTTTGGATTTATCTGCCTAAGGAAAACCTTTGGCAATGCTTCTAACGTCTGCACATAAAAAGTTTTTAGCAACGCTCCTCACAAGTTTTGTAAATATTAATGCTGCTGAATAAATACCAAACTATTTCAACATAAAATCAGAAATATTTTGTTTTGCAATAAAATTTTTTTTATTCAAATGTGATGATCTGATATTTGAAATGTAATGGTATGCTGATTTTCAATCAAAACTAAGGAGAAATTCACCCCTTTTGAACCTTTCCCTAGCGACCTTGACGTCTTCCATTCTGAAGAGCAAAATCATGAATGTATGTTAATATGTCTACAATCCAAGAATAACCCAAGTTTTTCCAAAGCATCAAACGCAAGAGTCAAAGGATTTATAACAAAAGGTTTACCACTGACTTCTGTCCCACAGCCCATCCCAAACGAGCTGTTCTATGTAAAGGATATAAGCCAAAAACTGTCCATTCTGTGAGAGAAAGAACTGATCGAGGCCCGTAGGGAAATGTTTGATTTTAAATTCCCTACAAGTAAGAATTAACACAGATATAGGAAAAATCACCGAAACACTTAAAACGATATTTCCCCTTAGTAGAATTCTCTGTTTCAACTTTAAGATTCACAATTTTTTTTAAATTCCATTGGTCATTATTATATCGCATCAAAACTTAAATTTGAAAGACATATTCCCATATTGTGTTTGAATTTCGCTGGATTCAGAGGCACATTCCAAAACTTCTTCACCACACTTTTTTAAAATGTTTTTTTTATTAGCATATCCTAATTCTGAATTATTATTTTCGCTTTCATGAATAATTTCATTTCACGAGTTAGGCGTATTGAGTTCTTCTGACTGACGTTAATTATTTCCTCATCCAAATATTCGAAAACACAATGCTTTTCAAATCAAAATTTGGCTCCTTAACTTTCAGTTGTGCTGATTTTGGTCATGTGACCATTAATGATTCGTTAACACAGAGGTCACGCTTGATCTGCTGTCTGAATTTTATTGATCCACCATCCATTCCTTCTTCCACCAGCTATTTTTGTATAGAATATTTTGGCCCTTTCTTTGGTTGTTACCCACCTTTTTGAGGTCAGACAGCTATTTTTGAGGGATTTAATTTACATGTTTATGTTTTGATTCCTATTATCAATATTTGGTATCTTCTGGAAATACATGTATGGACCAGCTTGCATATTATGAAACCAAATTGGTATCTCCAATGTTTATTAGTCTCCTGACCCCCGATACATATGTTATCAGTATTTTACATATATAACTGTATATTTTTATTGCGTCATTTACATAATAAATGACAAGTTTCAATTCAATCGGTGATTGGATTTATCTGCCTAAGGAAAACCTTTGGCAATGCTTCTAACGTCTGCACATAAAAAGTTTTTAGCAACGCTCCTCGCAAGTTTTGCAAATATTAATGCTGCTGAATAAATACCAAACTATTTCAACATAAAATCAGAAATATTTTGTTTTGCAATAAAAATTTTTTTATTCAAATGTGATGATCTGATATTTGAAATGTAATGGTATGCTGATTTTCATTCCAAACTAAGGAGAAATTCACCCCTTTTGAACCTTTCCCTAGCGACCTTGACGTCTTCCATTCTGAAGAGCAAAATCATGAATGTATGTTAATATGTCTACAATCCAAGAATAACCCAAGTTTTTCCAAAGCATCAAACGCAAGAGTCAAAGGATTTATAACAAAAGGTTTACCACTGACTTCTGTCCCACAGCCCATCCCAACGAGCTCTTCTATGTAAAGGATATAAGCCAAACACTGTCCATTCTGTAAGAGAAAGAACTGATCGAGGCCCGTAGGGAAATGTTTGATTTTAAATTCCCTACAAGTAAGAATTAACACAGATATAGGAAAAATCACCGAAACATTTGTAGTAGTTGGACATTCTGCCACTACTATTGGTATGTTCTTTTTACTTCGCGTTGTGTTTTTTTTTAATGATGATAGGTGTTATATAAAGTATTCAACCTTTTAGATTTTTCCAGGTAAGTTTGAGTCCGCCAAGAATGAGGCTAGTAATAAAATAATAAATAAAGTTTTAAACCTTTAATAAAGTTCGACAATTGTATGATAAATACCAAAATAATAATCCAGGGGAATGAATGTGGCTTGAGAGAAAACTATAACTAACCAGGAAAAATAAAGAAACACTAATCAAAAATATAAGGTGCGGCAACTCCTGATATTTACCTTGTTGCAAGGTTTGGCTCAGAACAAGTCCCGAGCACGGTTGTGCTCGGGTTTAAATACTATTCTTAACAAAAGAATGAAAGTAAAAGTTACCTGTAATGTGATTTGATAATAAATCTAGATGTAACCAATGAGAAGTTTTGTAATAAAATACGTGTGAAAATGAAAGATATCTCTCTTCCTGTTTCATGAAATAAACAACTCGAATACGATAAGCTGCCACATATGCCCAACATATTTTTCATATTTCAAACGAATTTAATGTTTAGAAGTTTAAAATAGCATTGAAATACACGTTTTTGTTTTCTCAACAGTGATCTAATTAATCTTATTTTTACATTGGTAACCAAGATATCCCAGATTAAATTCGTCATATTTTCCCGGAAATCATGTATTTCCGTCAAAACAACATTTTCATGATGAAATTTAGATATATCCGCAGCAAAACAACGGGATGAAATTTAAACAGAAGAATAAAAGTTTATATAGAAATCTCTCTTTAAAATATCTTTCCGTTGTTTTCACGCGGACATCACATAATTTTAAAAAGTTGTCGTTTTTTTTAACACGCGAATTGCCCGGTTTCTTTCTTTAAAAATAATGGACAGCAATTGTCAACTTATTGGACACCTGCAGGTAACCTTTTCACTACACGTGGACTAAATGCCTAAAAAGACAAAGGATTGCATAACAAAAATGTTTTAATTATCAAGAAACTATGCGACACGTAATGGTTATCTTCTAGCATCCGAGTAATATTCACATTATCAAAGAGATGGGTGGTCCTTCTGTCACGAGTGCGAAAATGTGAATTTTACTCGGATGCTAGAAGATGACAGACTTGTCACATATTACGAAAGCTTCTCGTTTTACCTTTATTGAACCATACATTCAATATAAGGGTAGATTACCATATATCATCCTCGGAAGATGCATGTTCATATAAATACTCTTTACCCGTAAAACAGCAAAACTAACTTAACGAAAACTGATTATCCCTGTCAGTATCAATCACATATTGGTGATTTCATAAAATATTTTTCAGGAATTTAATTCTATACATGTATTTGTACAATTATTTTTTAAAAAGATGTATAACAAATATATTAAAGTAGGAAAAGGATTAAAGCCTTGCATTAGCAAACTCTTTATAAAATTTGAGAGAGAGAGATAGTACTATTTAATATTACTGACTGAAAAAACGGTCACGGGTATGTCTGTTACATAATACTTCCTGTCTGCTTCAACGCCCCAGACATCTATCAGCGCACGCTTTATCCGTGAAACAGCAAAGGTAACTTATCCCTGTCAGTATAAATCATATATTTGCAGTGTATTCTCTTTAGAGAAGTCGAGAGGCATAACCTTCATCGACTTCTCTTCGCAAGCATTCATATTTTGATTCTGGAAAACGTGTAAATGCCGCAGTCGGTGACGGCTTATGCTTCGACCAACGTTTCGACTCAGATATGCCTGGATTTACGCATTATACAAGTTGTTTTCAAACATTTTACAGTAATGCACAAAACTGTCACAAGGAAATCAACACTTACTTGTTTTTAATCCATTTTCAACATGCCCCTGTCCCGGATTTAAATCACAACTATGATTACGTGAGCCAGCTTTTCTCTTAACTGGTCCCCTATTGTGACAGCTCCCAAGACCAGTTAACATAAACCCGGGACAGGGGACATGTTGAAAATGGATTAAAAGCAAGTAAGTGTTGAGGCTATGCCTCTCGACTTCTCTAAAGAGAATAATTTGCAGTGATTTTCTTTTGATGTTCAGGGAGTCCGCGGCAAAGGTAGTTTTTACAGAGTGTACCAACAGTTTGTGGGTTCAGTACTAATTCATCTATTAACATTTCAAAGTTGCACAATTAATTCTATACTGTTGGAAAATAAAAAAAAATGTATTTGCTTAAAAACATTACAAATTACATATTTTCTTTGTAAGTTGATTTTCTGATTTGTTTGATGTTGTGTAAGAAATGCACTTATTAAAATTTGAAATATATGTGTTTTGTTTCTATTGTGTAATTATGATGCTAGTACCACCCATGCGATAACATGGTGGGAGGAGCTCTTAATATCACATATGTGATAACAAGACTGTTGAAAATAACCAGCTACAATTCCTGAACATCAAAAGAAAATCAATACAAATATGTTCACTACTTTCAGAAATGGATCTAAATTATGCTTCTGTGATAGCGTTCCTTGTGTTCGCCAGTTTGAATTGCGTCTCGTTTCCCTTTTCTGGTTTTTTTTAATACAAAAGAACTGTCGTTCACAGTTATAGCTTGGAAAGTTTCTTCTTATAGTGCACTTTTTGCTGCTTAGATATCTTTAACGTATGAAAAGCGAAATCAGGTCGTCGGTATCCTACAAGCAGGTGCTAGCCAGAGGAAGACAGCAAAACTTCTACTGTCACCCCGTACAATAAAATGTAGA
The DNA here is from genome assembly GCF_947568905.1 of Ostrea edulis. NCBI lineage: Eukaryota > Metazoa > Mollusca > Bivalvia > Ostreida > Ostreidae > Ostrea > Ostrea edulis. The sequence goes on from NC_079164.1 coordinate 30,704,032, forward strand.
GATAAATAAACAAGTTTCAACAAGTGTAATGATCGCTCAAGACCTGGTCGACATTTGTGACAACGCTACGTCAACAAACGTGCGTTCGGCAACGTCACTTGCGGGATAGGGTTACGGCCGGTACGACTAAGGCGAGGCAAACGATTAAACGTCATGGTAGATCAAATGACCCTAGAACAGTGTCCAGAATATTGAGACGTCATATATGATCAACTGCAGAAGACCTTACAATGATTACAACTTAAACGATATGACGTAACAGCGTGCAGAGGGTCAGACAGAGGCTGAATCAACTCAAAAAACGGAAAACGGTCTTGTTTACCGACCAGTCCAGATTTAACGTTAGTAATACTGACGGCAGATCTCGAGTTTACCGTCGTGTACATGAATGTTATATAGACAACTGTGCCCTTGGTACAGTCGTACCACGTCATGGTTAATGCTTCGCTCACGCTTGGTCATTTTGATTAGAACCTTAACTGTCAAACACTAAATAGATGGAATTTTACAGCCTGTGTTAGTACCATTAATGCAGCTGCATAGGCAAGACAATGTATTTTTTTTTCCAGCAGGACAATGAGTGCGTACACACGGCAATTTCTTTCAAACAAACGGCATCAGCGTTCTTGATTGACCCGTTATGTCCCGAACTTCAACCCAATACGGAACTTTCGGGATGTGCGGGAACGACCGATTGCAGTTGACATTTATACACCGTGTCACGCAGAAGGAAAACGACAATTTATTCCACGTCGTCATATATCATTTTTCGTAGCTCTTCACTCAACCGTAGAAGCGAGGTAGACCATGGCTTTGGCGACGACAAGGTTTTCTATTTGAAGACCATGTGAGAGCTAAAATATAAGACCTATGTTATGTAAGGGATACAAGACGAAGATGGTCTATTATGTCAGATACGGGACTGGCACGAGCCACGTAGCGGCGAGTGATCAGTCCCGTATCTGACACAATAGACCATCGAGTCTTGTATCTTACTTAAAACATTGTTCTATATAAAAACAAATCCATTTAAAAGCACACAAAAAACCCACGTACAAATAATCATTGGTATAGACAAATATATTTACACCTTTCGTTTCTGATTTGTTTTTAATAATTTTGATATATTAGGAATTCATAAACTTTAATGGCACACAAGGTCAAATCTTATCTTTAATTCACAAAAAAATGTTAGCTCATCATTTCAATTGTCATAATACGGTACTCCTCAAAACAGGGTTTTGTTCTTCATGGAAAGCGATTCGAACGCTTCTATTGTCTGAAGACTGTACTCAACAAAACAGGTTTTCTTTTTTGGGTGAATGAGGGGACGTAAAGGGTGTTCGGAAAGAATGTTTTAGATAAAACAAAACATTGATTTCCTACGTTTCTTTCTGGGAACCCTAATAATATGATACTGACACATAGGCTTATAACTGGTATAAAAACAGAAGCCGCATCCCTCTTTTAGCATTTAGTCCGGGTGTCTTGAAGAAATGGACTCAGATGATGACTACCCTCTTACTCAAAATAAATTTCGCGATACTACTACGGATTCAGCAGACGAGAATTCTGTTTTCTCGAACAACAAAGAGTGGTCTTTGTTCCTGGTTTTTACTGTCAGTCCAGTATTTCTCATAATATTGGCCTGCTCTTAATAATACTGGACTGCTCTTAATAATACTGGACTATGTTCAGTACAGTATGAAAAATAAAGTACTGTCAAAACAATGAACTGACGTCACAACAATGTTTTAATTCTGGAATGGGATTGCATTTAAAGAACGTGTTCGGTTTTTGCAGATGGTTTGAAAGGTTATAACGCTTAGGCCTATTTATGGAACATGATGTCGAAGTATGCATTCTAAGCTGCGTTTGATGTCGAACATAGTATGGAAAATGAATGAGGATCAGCTGAACTTCATTAGAATACACCTACAATTACAGTCGGATCGAAAAACGAATATATATATATATATATATATATATATATATATATATATATATATATATAAAGATTTTCGATATTTTTTTCATTATACATTGTACTTCAAATAGGGTCCTCTTCTTTTTATATCGAGAATAATTTCACTAATGAAGTGATTTACGGATTTATCCAGAACACTAATCGTAATAATGTCTATCATTCACATCAGCTTGATATCACGTTTCCAAAATCTTGTTTAATATCTACATATATTGCTAACCAATTTTATCTATTATCCAATAAATCCCAGAAGCCAAAACATACACAGGTCATTAGAGAGATATAGAAAATGGGCTCAGTATGTTTTTATAATCTAAATTTTTTTTCATAAAAAACCTAAATGGATTTAGATTTACGACTCAGTCGAACTTGCTTTATTGGATTTAGGGAGTGTATTGATAGCTGCTGTTTCTATTATTAGCGCGTAAATCTTCGATTTTTTTTTCTCAAGCAATGATGAACATTAAAACATGATACTTGTAAAGAAAAATTCAATCAGTCTTGTTTCAAATGTTGTATTTGACTTATATTTATTAAATCCGTGGGAGGACTATCATACACAGAAGACAGAGTATACTCATATACTCGATAGAGATGTAGAGAGGAATTACTCGATAGAGATGTAGGGAGGAAATACTCGATAGAGATGTAGAGAGGAATTACTCGATAGACATGTAGAGAGGAATTACTCGATAGACATGTAGGGAGGAACTACTCGATGGAGATGTAGGGAGGAATCATTCGATAGAGATATAGGGAGGAACTACTCGATAGAGATGTAGGAGGAATTACTCGATAGAGATGTAGGGAGGAACTACTCGATAGAGATGTAGGGAGGAACTACTCGATAGAGAGGTAGGGAGGAACTACTCGATGGACAAGTAGAGAGGAATTACTCGATAGACATGTAGAGAGGAATTACTCGATTGAGATGTAAGGAGGAATTACTCGATAGAGATGTAGGGAGGAACTACTCGATAGAGATGTAGGTAGGAATTACTCGATAGAGATGTAGAGAGGAATTACTCGATAGACATGTAGAGAGGAACTACTCGATGGAGATGTAGGAGGAATTACTCGATAGAGATGTAGGGAGGAATTACTCGATAGAGATGTAGGTAGGAACTACTCGATAGAGATGTAGGAGGAATTACTCGATAGAGATGTAAGGAGGAATTACTCGATAGAGATGTAGGGAGGAACTACTCGATGGAGATGTAGAAGGAATTACTCGATAGAGATGTAGGAGGAATTACTCGATAGAGATGTAGGTAGGAACTACTCGATAGAGATGTAGGGAGGAACTACTCGATGGAGATGTAGAAGGAATTACTCGATAGAGATGTAAGGAGGAATTGCAATGGTCGTTTTTTTTATGTTACGTTGTACCTGGCAATAGTGGAAACACATTATGAAATAAAAGTTTCAGGATAACTATGGCGCTACGGTTGTTATAGTAACATCTTCTTATCAACGTTCCGTAGGAAATGCTTCCTGTATTTCAGAAATCGTACATAATTGTTTTAGTTAGAGAGAAATATGCTAATTTTATAACAGATTAGACTTTATATATCTTACATAAATTATATTCTCCTTACATTTCCTTCCCGTATAAAACTATTGTATAGTTGCTTCGAAGAAAATTTGTGTAAAATAAATTCTCAAAGAATTATAAAACACATGCTTTGATCAAATATGAATGTGTATTGGAATGCTTGGATATTACTATATTGATATGGATAATCGTGAGCAGTGGTTCTTGTGAGGATGTCAATTGATTGATAGATAAGATAGAATCCGGTTTTGTTTTTTTATCCCTATTGTGGCCCATGGTTCAAGCTTTTTGTAAGCTTATGTTATAAGAAATGTTTAATTAATTATAAATTTCTATCATAGTAATTTAAATTACTTAGAGTCTATAGATTTTTAATTACCTTTATTTTCTGCAAGTAATGTTTGGGAATTTTACTAATTGATTTGTACCTAGCCTTAATACCAAACTTTGATTGAATTGTGCCTATCTTAGAATCTATTGTACCAATCTTTAAATGAATCACAGATAGGTATAATTCCCGCATTAATTGAATTATTGATAGCATTGCATCAAATCAATTATTGCTCTCATCAATTGAATTGATGCGGGGATTAATTCCATTATATTGCGCGCAATAATTGATTTGATGATATCTTCAAATGATTAAAGATATCTTCAATGAGTTGAGTTCATGTTTTAATTTGGCGCTTCATACATAATGGTTTTGAGGAATTTCAAGAAACACGCAGGTGTATTATAAGATCCAGACCACATCGGAGTAATTGCCGGAAATGTAATCATCGGTTTAATCTAATTGGATAGAATGTAAGGGGATTTTTCAGCTGTAGTGTACAGAAAAAACATTGGTGGAATATTGCAAGATCGAATGCTGTCTGATCAAGTCATAGGGCTCACAGTGAATGTGACCGGTCAACAGGGAGTGCTTACTCCTGCTATATATCTTATCCTACCTCTGGTGTTTCCAGGGGTCCGCGTTTGCCCTATTCTCTTTGTCTTCCTATATAATTTATGAGATTTATTACTGTTCATTATCTTCACTCTTTCATACATATAAAAATCCATATATCTCAAGTTTACTGTGATAATTGACCATACAGTCAAGGCTACAGTCTTATTATAGCATTATAGATATTATATTTTTTACCATAATTGGCAGTTATCAGTTTTCTGTCATAACACTCTATTTTTATTTCGACCAGGCATCAATATTCATTCGTAGTTCGTTAGTTTCGTCTCTTTGATAACATATCTGTGTGATAGCAAATCAGCACCTTAATAATGTTATTGTTTAATGTTTACATTCACCGATGTTTTGTCAATAATCATCGTTGCTAGTTCGCCATTTATTTATCCTCGTACAGGAGCCTGTGCTTACGTCACAAAGAGTCTGGTTTTCGATGGAAAATTATTGAGAGCTTAAAAATGTCTTTTTTCATTTCACAAAATATTCCTGAAATATTTGTTTCCTTGTGTTTAAGATCTAAGTGGTGCTATTTTCAGTTCCGTTACACTATGCATGCAAAGACGTAGAACGCATCACAGTATCCGAGGTGTATGGCAAGCCGTTTTACTATCTATCAAAAAAAGAAATGTCTCTTTCTAGAGGCATTAGCTGTCATTTTGTTACCAAAAAAATTAATTCAATTAGAATTGCCCCATTTTATATATTTCAGTAATAACACCAGTATTTAATGATTTCAAACACTTTTTACCCTCAAAACAGGCACATGAATATGTGATTTTGGTGATTAAATAATTATTGTCTTGCAAGACAATAATTCTTCCTTATATATTTCTATACACTAAAAGAGGTTATCTGACATAGTTTTATTAGGTTTCTCTTGTTTTTATACAAAATAAATATTTTTATTAGTCATTAATATGTATTCCCATGTCTCCATATGAGTGAAAAATTCTCGAACAAGACGTTAAGCAAGATACAATCAATCAATCAATCGATATATTTTGAAAAAAATTGGTTGTCATCACTTTCACACCTAATGCCCCTTTCAGCTAGAACGATCTATCTTTCACTTAGATGTGTATCTCTTTAACTGTGGTGGAAATTTCTTACCCTTTACCGTAAAGAGTTATCTCTTTATCGATGTAAAAAGATCTCTTCAACTTATAAAGATGTATCTTACAGATTTTCACACACAGATATTCCTCTAACTTTGAGATATACCCGGATATCAGATTATCCTAAGAATTGAGGGCATGAATTGCACAAATGGAATCACCATCATCGCAGTACTAGATTGCAGAAGTGACGTCACTGCTTTGAATCTTTCTTAAACAGCTTGACCATCAATTTCTTTAAAAGCAACAGGTTAGATGTAAATGTATATTTCCCCTTGATTTACAGCATTCAAAACGGTAAAGTATCATAATATATAGACTTAGTAGGATACGGCTGTTTTACAACTAAATAAAAGATAAAACCATGAACAAATAAGGCGATCCGTATGGCAAAGCCTTTTACTATCTATTCGTAAAATAAGCTATCTCTTTAAATAAAAGTTATATCTCTTTACACTAGAGATATATCTCTATTGGTTGTAGAGATATCTCTGAAAGTTAAAGAGATATCTTTTTTACGCTCGGGAGATATCTCTTTAACCAAAAGAGATATCTCTTTAAACAAAATGGATATCTCTTTAGCTAAAAAGATCTCTTTAAACAAAAGAGATATCTCTTTGCGCTAGAGAGCTTTATCTTTGTCTTTGAGAGATATCTCTTAAAGCTAGAGAGATATCGCTTAAAGAGAAAGAGATATCTCTCTATCGTAAAGAGATACCTCTCTATCAATGTAAAAATAGATCTCTCCTTATGTTAGAGAGATTTCTCTTTAAATTTTCAAAAAGAGATATCTCTTAAATTAAAGAGATATCTCTTTAACTTAAAGAGATATCTCTTTAAATCCCCCCGGTGATCATAATGAATTCTTCCTATTGCATCGCCATTGATATGATATAACCCTATTTTTTAACCAATCAAAATACTTCTACTGTAAAAATGGCGGAAAAGTTGAATAGGTGGATGGGGTAACATTATCAAGTTACTGAGAGGTTAAATCCAATCTAGCTCACATATTTTATCAATTTATTGTCTTTGTTGTTTGTTACCTGCACTCTAAAAATGGTGTTTAGATCCTAAACACAAAGTTAAACACATTTCTTGTGTACAGTTTTGAACGCGTTCTAAATCTAAACATGTTTAACACTTTCTGTGTTTAGGTTTTAAACATGTTTAACCCAATGTGTTTAGGTTTTGAACATGTTTAATTCTTTTTATGTTTAGGTGTAGAACATGTTTAACCCTTATTATGTTTAGGTTTTGAACATGTTTACCCTTATTGTGTTTAGGTTTTGAACACGTTTACCTCTTTTGTGTTTAGGTTTTGAACATGTTTAGTTCTCCTTGTATTTAGGTTTTGACTTTGTCTCAATTACAAAATGATTTGCTAACCTTCTATTTAAAACTCAATCCACAGCATTAAAGAGTCTTAAATAGTAGCTTTCTCTTCTATTATAGGAGAATAACATTGCAAAATCTAGCAAGAATATCCCTTGCATTACAAACTGTGTCTATGGGATCCATGATGTTTCAAATCGAACAATGCGGGTAAAGTGATTTCCTACACACAAAGAACACCGGAAAACACTTATAAACAGATATATTCACAAATACACAGAACAACTTACAAGGGGTTAACAAATACAATAACTACACTGCTGCACTTTCTAAAACACGCCCGATTGCCTAGAGTTCGCGGGTAAGAGAGAGAGAAAATCACGTGCAGGCTCAGAGGACTCCGAGCCCGACCAGAAATACTAAAAATCCACCACCCCCCAAAATCACTACACGGGTTTGGGCGGTTCTTCTCAAATTACATTGCAAGTCTATTTCTATATTCTAATTGCCGAAACAACACGGTTGACATTTCCGCGATACATGTTAAAGACAAAACCATTAAAAATCACTTATGCACATATAAGAAGTAAACTATACATGGTTAAATATCATCCGGCAAGTACAACTTCAACAATTTTTTTGTCTTTGATATGCTAGTTTTCGCATAACAGGCACTGTCACATGTTGAATTAAAAAAAAAGGGGGGGGGGGCATCAATTGCAACTGATGTTCTCTTTCACAAGATTTAAATGAATTTTGTTCCAATGCAAAGTAAGAGTGATGCATTGGTTTAAATTAACACTAAAGGCACGTCTAATACCAGAGACAATGAATTACACTATTTTTTTTAAATTCAATATGTATGTGTCCAGACCTGTTCAAGTTGAAATGGAATTCCAGATAAAATTTTCTGGATACTCCTAAACTCTGCTCATTTCCAACAGGAAAGGGTTGAAGCCCATAGACGGCTCTTCTAATGGTTCCATCAATTTTGGATATCGACCTCGACAGTGTATACTTGCAATACGGCGTATGATGTACACTATGGTCACTATCGGGACCTGGTACACTATAGCAGTTTGAAGTATGGCAATTCTGACATGCAATTTTTTCTGCAATTCGAATTTCATTTACAGAAGACAGGAATATTCTACATGAAGACTGTAAAACTAATGTCAACAATGTTACTAAGCTTATCATGTTCAAAACCTAAACGCATAGACGTTTAGGATTGTGTTTAGACGTTTAGGAATGTGTTTAGCAAGTGTTTAGCATGTTATTTTGTGTTTAGATACTGTATTTTTGCATAGCTAAACATGTTCTCAGTCTGAACATGTTTAGGGTAGAACATGTTTATTACACTTCGCGTTTAGGATATAAGCACAATCCTAAACACGTTTAGACCTAAACACGTTTAAAAAGTGTTCCAAACCTAAACATTGTTTTTAGAGTGTGTGTACACATCACATACAGTAAACGCAAAATCTTCCCCCGGGATTGCAGCCATCATAGCAAGATTTGCTTTGGCGGGCTTCCAGTTTAGGAGAATTCCTTAAATATTCAAACTAATAAAAAATATTGAAAGGAGATATCTTTTTCTCACATTATCACCAGTGTGAGATCGACTTTACCCATGTGAGACAGCCATGTGAGATTTTTCTGTCTCACACTGCTGCGACGTCATTTGATTGTGACGTCATATATTTTCTATGATTTACATTACACGGTGAAGATTTACGTTACACAGTGAAGTAAAAATATTTTGGATTGTTATCTTTAAATTTTAATGTAGTATAGCTTTCTGGTGGACAACCTTGGGTTTTTTAGTTTACACTTACAGTGTAAACCATTTTCGGGTATGCTCTTTCTGCCTATCTAATTAGTTTTTGCATCGAAGTTCAAATGACGATTTTGATAATCTAAAATTTTCTGAAAGCTCCTAATTTTATGCACTAAACTGTAGTTAAAATGTGAGAAAAATAATCCTTCATTATTTACTCGTGTGGGATAGGGAAATTCCACCTCTGGAACAAGATTCGCTGTCTAGGACTCGGCAAAGCCTCGTCCAAGACTGCGAATCTTGTCCCCTCGGTGGAATTTCCCTATCTCACACTCGTACTAATGAAGGATTCTATTAATCTCTTTGAGAGATATCTCTTTTTCAGCGATTAAAGAGATATCTCTTATACTTTGAGAGATATCTCTCTAGGAATTCCTAGACAGATATCTCTTTAAGTGAAGGAGATATCTCTCAAAGTGAAATAGATATCTCTCAGAGTAAAAAAGATACATCTTTTAAGTGAAAGAGATATCTCTTTAATTGAAAGAAATAGCTCTTAAAATATGAGAGATATCTCTCTAAGTGAAAGATATATCTCTCTAAGTGAAAGAGATACCTCTCTAAGTGTAAGAGATATATCTCCAAGTAAAAGAGATATCTCTCTAAGTGAAAGAGATATCTCTCTAAGTGAAAGAGATATCTCTTTTTGGAGAGATATCTCTAAAAATTCAGAAATATCTCTCATTTTAAAGAGATTTCTCTTTAAAATAAGATATAATATATTTCTCTTTAATCTAAAGAGATATCTTATTTTTCGAATGAATAGTAAAAGGGCTTGCCATAGATCCAATTTGACTAACCTCTACTAAGACTTCCTGATCGTATATATATATATATATATATATATATATATATATATATATATATATACACATCTTTAGTAGCAATAAAAATGTGATATTGTTGAATGATAATCTTCAATTTGTACGAATCAGTCATCTACGTAAAAGGGACGTTGACTTTCATTCTCATCTTCGTTTACATGTACTATATTGAATACAGAAGCTACTACTTGGGAATCAAAGAGGAATTTCTTGATTCTAAGTCATGATTTTGAGGAAATATAGATAGCTTTAGATAACATTTCATGACTGACGCACCACATTGTGAATGGAAACGCCAACATATTAAAAAAAAAACCAAAAAAAAACCCAGACCTACTTAAACCACGGTGCGTCAGACGAATATATGTCATTCACAGGTAAATGAGAGAAAAAATACTTTATTTCTGGATGAAATATAATGAACGATTTGAAATTTTAGACAATGCACAAATTAAACACTTCCGCCTATGAAAATAAAGGTTATGCAGGATATAGCCAAGTGCAGTTGTTTTGACATACAATGTATGTAACGGTGCTACTTCAGCATTTACCTCGCACACATTCAGATGAGCAAATGCCACAAAGCAAAATATTGTGTAGTGGTCACTGTTTCTTAGTAATTGCGTATTAATGTACCGGTTTTACGTCATAGTTTGTATGTGATTCTTTGATATTTCTGAATACTTACCACGGCTGTTTTGTCAATGGAAATGGTGTGATTTGACGTTTTGTGGAGAAGGTAGCTGCTGTATCTGAGAATACTCTCAATGGGGACCTCATTGTAATCTTTCCCGCCACAACTGTTCGCAGACGATTTGTTCAGGAAGGGATACCTGTACGGAGAATTATTCGGGGAGTCCGGTTTGTGTGTGTGACTTTTCATGCGGGTAAATTCCTTTCTTTAAAAATGTTTTTAAAGATAAATACTGTCACGTCGTTATTTTTGTATTACTGCCATTTTGATGAAAATACAACCCACTTACATTATAACAATCATTTCGTGAGAAGAAGTTAATATTTTTCCTATTCAGAGAAAACGAATTGTAACATAGCTACTGTTATATCGTCCTAAAGTTTGGTAACCAGATTTTCAAATGATTCGTCATTTCATTTTGGTTTTATTTGTGACAAGGGTAGAATCATAACTTGTAAATGGTAAAAATAATAATAATGCCATTTTACAAGGTGACAAGGAATAGTAGGTTTAAATGGATATCAAAGACAAGATTTGTTTCTCGCTTGCGAGCATGTGAAGATATTGATTTTACATGTAAACTGATGCAAAAAAGTTCGGTATTTATAGTGTTATCGATTTTACATGTAGACTTCGGCTAATACTATATGTATAGTCAGGTCTGAAGTAACTTCATACCATTTTTCTCTGTCTTAGGAAAGGATTGTTCTATGAATTCAAATAACAACATACAGTTTACTACCGTCGGACAGAAGCTAATAAAAGAACCAATATGGATAGGAATTATCGTGGTTTTTAATTTGTTGATACTTTTTGGAATATCTTACGTAATAAAGAAAAAGTGTGCAAAGTACCTGATGTGCTGTAAGGACACAAAGGCAATTCTTCGAGAAAGAGAGGGTTGGTAAATTACATATAAATATTGGAATTTTTCATTTTATAGATTCTGTCTTTAAAAATTATCAATGCTGTATAGTTTAAAGGTAATAAATGCTTTAAATTCGTTATTTTTACTAATTTTCAAAATTGATTACAATTAGATGAAATACCAGCTCACTGTAACGCCCCAGTATCCGCATCTCATGCCCCCGGCAACCACGCCTCTATTGAGGTTCTCAGCGAATGCACCGGTCCAGTTCCTGCTGATGACATTGTGAGTTTAAACTCTCTCTCTCTCTCTCTCTCTCTCTCTCTCTCTCTCTCTCTCTCTCTGCGCAGTATTTCGCCACTGTACAAATACATGTAGACTGTAACTGTTAAAGACATTTTGAAAAACTTGACGTGACAAACTAAATGCAATATTGTTTGTATGAAGGTGACTATCTCATTTTTAGGTATTGGAATACTCCGACTATTTTCCTAGGAGTTCTTTACCAACTCCATGTGTTCTTACACCAACAGTCGACATGACGAATAAGGAAGCTGCAGCAATACTATTTGCATCATACGATAAACATTTGACATTTCCATTTGATGCTCACAATTGTAATAATGACTATGATAGCGGGGGCCTCATGTCAGGTGTGCTGGAATTCAACCCATCAGAAAAAGAAGATAAATCAGAAGACCATTTAGTAATTCAGTCACTTCCATTACGTTATGAATACGGAAGATTAAGGTATTGTCAGACTTCATCTAATTTGGAGACAAAGAGTGGTCACCAAACGGAAGATTCCATAACCCATATAATGAGATCAAAGTCTCTCCCACCAGCTGGGATTTCGAAAGAAGGACATCAGTACCCGAATATAGTAATACTCAACGAATGTATGAATGGCGCCGGGGAATCAAATGCAAAAAAACAATCATTAGCAGTACCTAGCCAAGAGAGATGTGGAGAGTCATCTTTTAAAAGTATGAATGCCGAAGACAAACGAAGAGTTTTCTCAGAAATCAAACCATCTTATAGAGAGAAAAGTCTTCTTCCAATTACAAGTGTACAACGGTCAAAGAGTAACCGAGAGGTCTTATTTTTGTCTCAAAGTGACAACACCAGTTCTGACACCTGTAATATAACCTCTTTAGATAGTAATACTTCACACTATCAGTTGACGATAGGAGCGCCTAAAACAGCGAGAAAATCTTGTTCTGATACCAAGGTATGTGAAAGAATATATCAATCTTGTGATTCACCTATATCCACCTCATTTATCGAGAGCAGGAGAAATAAGCATGAATGTAGAAGAAAATATCATGTTCGAATTGTAAGGAAAAATTGCTCAAGACATAGAGGTCACGCGCACTCCAGGGATACGTCAGTTGGATGTTCTGGTGGACCTGGATATTCTAAAGATAAATCAGACTGTCGAAAGAGGAGGTCCAAGAAAAAAACGAAGAGGAGAGTTTTATTTTCCGATTCCAGTAGCGATAAAGAGGATTTCAACCAGCATCCACTGCGATGGACCAAAAAGAATGATAGAGTTATCCGATCCCAAGAACAACTTAAAATTGATGGACAAATTAAAAGCGATGGTGATAAAGACAAATCACAGTTTGAATTTACGCCAGACTCGTGCACCTCTCACAGTAAACACCCAGACTATTCTCCTGATGTAAAACATACTAAAATGCTGTTTAACAACAAAACTGCCAGTCTTTCAAGTTCAAACCCGAGTGAAGAAGACGATCGATCGATCAAAGATACAATGAGTTTCTCTGCTCAATTTAGCGACAGGGATACCGGATTCTCATCATCATCAAAAAGTTTTTATAGCTCTTCATGGAAGGAGAGTGGACCTATATGTACGTACAAGGGGACTGAAGTCAAAACAAAACCTAAATATTTTCAACTTCCGAAACAAAGGATTCAGTCAACGAACTCGGTGAACAGTTGCAAAGTGAAAGATTCTGCTTATCAAACGATTCAATCGTCATTAGATATCATGTCGTTTGACAAACTAAATGAAAAGCCAAAAGAAAGTTTAAGCAGAAGGTGTGTGAATAACCGTTTGGTAAAAGGGGCTTTAAATCGGCTAGCAATATAAGAAAGTAGGGCTTTTTATGTGTCCTTATTACTGTTTATACTGATCAGTAAATTGTTAACTGTTGTTATCGCTACCCACAATTCACTGTGTAAACTGATGCTTTCTTTGATATGCTGTATTACCAAACTGCGAAACGAATTGTAAAATAGATTTTTCTTGGAATTGAATTTTAAAAGTAACCTAGATTTATTTCATTATTTTCAGAAATGAAGACCAAAAAATAATAAACCAACTTGAGCAAGTGTCTTTCAAACTATCGATGTTTCGAAATATGAACGAATATACACAGGCTCGGGGACATTCAAAAGATAGTGCATTTTCGAATACGTCTGATGAGGATCTTACAAGCTGGGACTCGGACTGTTCGGGAAGGTGCGTTGACCGCCTCTATCATTTATTTTATTATTTATCCAAAGCAGATACATCAAAGATCACTTTGTAAAGTTGTCACTTTCATTTTTAGTGAAAACATTGATAATCAAAATTGCAAGCTTTAAAAGAGGAAATTCAAATTATTCAAATAAAGGGCATTATTTTCGTGAATGGGAAGATGCTGTTCTAAAGAGTGTAGGGTTGATATACAGCATCTAGTTCTCAATGATTACTGTCTCGAGAAAAACACAACATGCATGATTTTCATTTCATTTATGGATTTTGTTGGTTTACTAGTATCTTTTACCATTTGTGCACTTAATAATCCAAGTTCTTGATATTTAGTACCCATCGTCTTAGTATACGTCATGGTACGCGTCATGGTGCACGTCATGTTACATGTCATAGTCTAATATCTTATCACAGGTTACAGTGAGCAAATACGCAACAATATAATTTATATTCAAAAGCTAAAATTCAAAACAAAGAGAGTTTATTTCAAATTATGAACATCATATAAAGAGATATGTATGTTTTACAAAATGATAGGAAAAGATATATTCGCATGAGTTTTTTCTTTCTTTTTCTTCCCATATTTATGTAGTAAGCATTTCGCAAATTCTATGGTCGTTATAACGATATAGTTTGCCAGTACAACCTATCATCCGGTCAAATGCTGTCTGACGTGTGTAATACCAATTGTTAGACCGTTTTTGGCACACTGATGTTGACTACGGATAACTCCGTTTACCTAATTAAGATATAGGGTTCACGGCGGATTTGACCGGTCGACAGGGATGCTTACTCCTCCTGGGCACCTGATCCCACATCTGGTATATCGTGTTTGCCCAACTCTCTTATTTTGTATTGCTTATAGGAGTTATGATATTGATTACTGTTCGTTATCTTCACCTTTCATGATTATAAACTAGCATCGCACACAACACACTATATGGATGACTTCTTTGTTGATTACAGGGGGTGAAGTACTCCATAACACACTTGAGTATCTGCATTATGGTAAATGAATGAAAATATAAATCAATGGAACCAATGTTAACTGCGCACATTTAATGAAAATAAATCAATATTGCATTTTAAAAAATCCAACAGCAGAATTACTTGGATATAAACCGTATTTTTCTCCTGTTTTGTTTGAAAAGGTTCATTTCCCTGGAGTACATTCTCTTGGTTAGCTGTAAATCATGATTCACGGATTCTTCATTTTTCTCTTGGATAATTATATGTACCTGTTTCTACATTCATATGAAGCAGAATTTATTCGAAGAAGAAACAAGAGGCACTGTGAGCAATGCTCACTAAGAATTACCTCCACGTACCCTAATCTCCAAAAGGGTGTTGTTAATAGGTATAAATTACCTCTGTTCTGAGTGTAGAAAAGAAAGGGCATGGCAAAACCTTGTGTAGTCTCTTCTCTAGGAGTGCGCTTGACCTTTGACCTTTTGACCCCAAAGTTGATAGGAAATATCTTCGTCCCATGGGTAGTCCATATGTATGATATGGTTACTGTATGTGGAAAGGGTAACACTTTCGAGCCCGGAAACCATATTGCTACTTCGGTGTCCAGTGCGCTTGACCTTTGACCTTTTGACTCCAAATTCGATAGGGAACATCTTCGTCCCATGGTTAGTCCATATGTATGATACGGTGACTATAGGTGGGAAGGATAACACTTAAATAGAGCCTGGGAACCATTACGTCTACAGACGGACTGACGGACAACCTGATTCCAGTATACCCCTCACAACTTTGTTGCGGGGGTATAAAAAATCTCTTGCTGTGGCCTTCAATTCGACATTTAAATATAATGACGACGTTTTGTGTATTAACAATAATAGTTTTCATTCATATGTCGATTCGATATATCCCTGTGAACTCGAAATAAAAGACACCACAGAGTCGTCCACTTCTGCTTCATACTTAAATATTTTATTGAAAGTAGACATTAACAGCAAACTGACAACTGTACGACAAACGGGATGGTTTCAGGTTTTCCATCGTCAACTTCCTATATTTATGTAGCAATATTCCATTATCACCTGCATATGGTGTTTATTTCCCTCAACTGATTCGATACGCAAGAGCTTGTTCCGCGTATGGTCAGTTTTTAAATCGAGGCAAGCTACTGACAAACAAGTTGATGGTACAGGGGTTTCAACAGTCTCGATTGAAATCAGCATTTTGCAAATTCTATGGTCGTTATAACGATCTAATTGGTCAATACAATCTCTCATTCGGTCAAATATTGTCTGACGTGTTTCATACCGATTGTTAGGTGGTTCTTGGCACACTGATATTGACTGCGTAGGACTCCGTTTACCTGATCAGGATATAGGGCTCACGGTGGGTGTAACCGGTCGACAAGAGATGCTTGCTCCTCCTAGGCACCTGATCCCACCTCTGGTGTGTCCAGAGGTCCGTGTTTGCCCAACTATCTATATTGTATTGCTTATAGGAGTTGTGAGATTGATCACTGTTCGTTGTCTTCACCTTTTCATATACCATGTGACATGCACGCCGATCAGCTGAATTATATGAAATGTTCGTCACATATATCAAGTAACACCGTAGATTTTATTCCTCTGATACGAGAAAGCGAAACTTTCATCTTCAAATAGTAACTTTTACTTGCTACATAGCTACTTACCTGATTCCTTATTGCCAAATTCGGTACATGTCTTCAATAAGTAATGGAAGACGGATATATACATTGGTGAACAGTATCTCAAACTGAGTTTTATTCATTGCAAATTATTCTCGAACATACCAGTAGATTAGCTTCAAATTATTCTCGTACATACTAGTAAATTAGCTTCAAATTATTCTCGTGCATACTACTAGTACTTTAGCTTCAAATTATTCTCGTACATACCAGTGAATTAGCTTCACGTTTCATCTCGTTGAACTACAGAAAGTACAGAATGTATATATACGGATCGTAATAGAGACTCCCAAGTTTATTTCAGAAATGGAATTCATTCTTGAAAATAAGCTGTTACGCTTCACGCCGGCTTAATTCATGAAGCGCGTGAAGCGTAGCAGTTCATATACTCTCATGTATTTTCAAGAATAAGATTTATTTCTTATATTAACGTTCTACTTTCACTTATCTAAAGAAATTCCCAGCCGTTAAAATAGATGTACTACATTTATCAAGATTCATACGCGAATTAATTGCACACAGCTGATTAATTCATGAGGGAATGGTTGTCATTACAATTTGTAGAGATATCAAAGGCAAAAAACAAACAAACAAAAAACAAACAAAAAACCCACAAAAACATTGAGAAAAGTAGATATACAAGAATGTCATCGAATATCATAATATCGACACTACAAACCAGCGTAAGCGTGTTCAGCGTGCCAGTCCAGCTCACCTGCCGAGTTGAAATGCCAGGGGAAAATCTTTACTAATACGGTAAACTTTTAATTCCATACGAATTCTTCCTTTACAGGAGAGCCAGTTACCCAGGCATCATTAACAAAGCGTTTACACTGGAGCAGGTGTCCGAGGAGGGGGATGTCACTAATACCCCAGAACAACACTCATTCTCAGAACAACCGGAAACTGCTAGGGCTGTCTGCAGCGCAGCTCCCCGAAAAGCCACGCCGCCATTAATAAAGGAAGAAATAGAGATGGTGGAATTTATGGTTTGATGTGTTGCACAAACGGTCACCAGCTGTATTTTCAAAATTATATTTTTCATACGTTGTTAAGTTTCATACTTTTTTGTGAACTTTCTTATTGTTGAGTAAACAAATTAAATTCAAATATAAAAAAAAAAACGACTTTTTAAAACTTTTAATGGGACCGCTATAATAGTGACATATCATATGTTCTATGATGGCCGGTTTGTTCGACTTTTAAGTCTGCTTACATAATATTGTCAGTTCAAATGTGTCGTCAAAATTCTTACAGGAGTTCTACACGTAGAGGCGGCACAAGTCTTCAGACGTCGATTTATGTTTGCGTATGCTCGGGGCATGTTTCTAAACATAGAAATCCCCAATTTATCCAAAATGGGAGTGCATTGTGTTCATTGCATTATTTGAAATCAAAATATTGTTTGCTACACTTTCACAAAATAACAGAATCGCGTATATTGGTAACGTTATACATGTAAGCCTCTTAAAACACCGGTCTTTGGTGGATAATTACTCGTTCGTTGACACAGTCGTTGTCTTTTAATATCCACGTTTTATCAAAGGCCCTAGCATGTCCCCCCGAAAGATTCGGTAAAGCCCTTAGTTAGTATTAGTAGGATGTGGATTGACCACCACTGAAGACGTGTTTCAGATCCGCATTTTCTGATAATTCAAGTGGTCTCTCTCAAGTTTTCAACAAATACACCACCTGGAGGGTAATATCGATCCATATATCTACAAATAGTCTACTTGAGGGCAGAAGCATCATGGCTTAAACATGATATTTTTCCAGCAATATTACTCGTTTTCTTAATGACAAATCTGAACTACGAATGCGATCAATGTTTTCTAAATGAAAAAGAAATTAGTTGGTAAGTCAATGACTGTGGATCATGCAGGGCGTGTGCGTTACACATTGAGAAGTAAGGCTGTAGTAGAGAAATAATTAAAATGTCGGGGACTGAAAGTCGACCAAGAAGCCCCTAATTTGTTTCAATTGTGAATCAAGAAACTACAGCTTTAAGCTGTGGTATGTTTTTACTCGATTCCCTTGAAATGATTTGAAATTTGTTTATCATAATCCAGAATCGATCTCATCCAGTGACTCGCTGGTTTTGACGAAACTTCATTTCATTATATGTTTACTTCAGTGCAAGTCTACGCAATTTTTTAAAAATGCTAAAAAAAATTAGATTTTTTTTAATTGACCATTTCTGTACACAAAGCCTATGTTGGTTTGCTTATTTGTGTAAACTAGTTTAAGTAACGACCCACATTAGTTTTTAATGTAAATAACCAAAAAATTGTAAATTTAAAAATTTAAAAATCTCAAAATCACAAAAGAGACTGTTCTAAGTATAGGTTAGATGTTATTTTGACGTTTCTTCAGGATTAAGTTTTGGTGACCCAACATTTGACTTCTTTCGGAAAGCTATTGATGCCCGAATGAAAGAACTTACTGCAAACGGCATTGGTGTTCATAAGAAACAAAAAGACCCCGTTTTATTATCAGACGAAGTAGAATTTTGGAATAAAGGTATTTTCAGTATGGATACAGGTCATGGATTATCGAATGCTGTTTTTTCTACAATTATTGTAAAGCTTTCGGTTTTCGTGGTATGGAAGAACACCGCCATTTAAATGCAGAGCAATACAGTTTTGAAACGGATGCATCCTCTGGCCTTAAATGTTTGATATACCGCGCGAATACTTTGAAGAATGTTCAGGGAGGACTGAATCATAGGAAAGTTGCACCGAAGGAAATAAAACACTCTGAGGACAAAAACAATGACAGGTGTCTTGTGAAACTTTTTTCAACATATTAAATACATACAAACGGGAACTGAAACCTATACTAAAAGATATTAGTAACACACTGAATCCACCAGCTACAGCAAAAACTTCAACGATGCCATCTTTCCCCGCTCCTTTATTATCTGGATCCGCTCCCGATCCTT
The DNA here is from genome assembly GCF_947568905.1 of Ostrea edulis. Taxonomy (NCBI): domain Eukaryota; kingdom Metazoa; phylum Mollusca; class Bivalvia; order Ostreida; family Ostreidae; genus Ostrea; species Ostrea edulis. The sequence continues at coordinate 30,723,326 of NC_079164.1, forward strand.
TGATGATGACGCATTCTTATTCAGTTTTCGAACCGAATGGATCCGCTCCCGAACATTCAGCGACGGCGACCCCCGAGAATGATGAAACGTGTGTATTCAATTGCCAATAGTGTGAAATATTTAATTGTTTTAAAAGACGGGGGAAAAATTAAGCTTGAACTGTAAACTGTGTTTTATAGAGTTCCCTTGATAAAATGTTGATTTTTACTTCATTGTGTGCAGAAATGAATATGTACCTTCAGTCGTGTTTATTCTTCCTTTCAATAAGTGCATTGCTTACATTGCTGGTTGAAATTTACATGGTTTTCGCTGCCAATTCAGTCAGGGTTTGAGAACATGTCAATTGCATAAGCAGATGTTAAAAGAAAATTCTTCGTCAATAAGTCACTGAATTTATCAGCGTTTGATTGGCTAGGAATACTAAACTTGCGAAAGTTGCCATCTAAGTATAAGTTAGAGTATATTAAGTGAAATCTTAATGGATAAGAAGGGGCGGAGCGAACGTTAGTGAGCGAGCCCCTTCTTATCCAATAAGATTTCACTTAATATACTCTAACTGGCTTAGAATGTAACCTAGTTTTTCATTGGCTGGGAACATTTACAATGTCATAAAATTTATTTTCAAATAGCCAATCACAGTCAGTCACGTGATATCTCTCTGTTGGGAATTCTTAATGAATAAGTGAGCCACTTAATGAACAACTTCTTGAAATCTGATTGGTCGACAAACTAGGTTATATTCTAAAGACTATTGGAGACCGATAACAGTTCTTTAATAATCCTGTAGAATAAAATACTTGGAGAAAGAATAACTATTGAAGAAGATGTACTGGATATACATGGACAGAGAGTTGGAGAAGGAATCAATACTGAATGAAATTCATGAACAATAGGGAACACTAAGAATTGGCAATGCACTTGGAATGAAAATTGGTTTTAATGGTTTTATACTGACGATCATCAAAGGGTATGAATGAACGGGTGAAGATAACGACCATCGATCTCATAACTCCTATAAGGAATACCAAATTAAGAGTTGGATATGTATTTACTGATTAATCTAAAGCGATACAATATGTTGCTAATTGTGTTGTATTTCTGGGGGGGGGGGGGGGGGGGGGGGGGGTCTTTATAGCGTAACGACATTTACATGTAGAGACCTTTTGTAATGGGAAATAAAGGAGATTGTGTTAGACTTTATTTTTGTATCCCTCATCAATTCCTTGTCATATGAAACATGACGATTTTTTTGTACATTTTCAATTAAAATCAATAGTAAGTGGACCGATTTCTCCGGATTTTTTAGCCTGTTGTGGTTATTATAGAGTGCATAAATGATATTTATTTGTGTTGGAACAGCAGTTGGAATAGTATTTGAGACACGATTCAAAGTATTATTTCTTGGATTCCCATGCTAGCGATTGCAGTGGCTTGCCATCAGAGTCTGGAAAACGTATTTTTAATGTTTTTGATCATTTATCTCAGATTTATGTTTATCTACGAACATTAACAGCTTCTTTGTCACCTCAAAAAATTCAGTATGATTTACACCACATTATCTTAAATAAACCAAAGAGAATTCACTGCATGCAAAGATCATAGTGCAACATCTTGGTGAAATGTGTAAATAAATAAAGTATTTGCAAGCAATAATCCAGCATACCCCCACCCACCCACCGCAATCTCGCGGTTTTTTTTTTTTTGGTTTTTTTGTGGGTTTTTTTTTTGGTTTTGTAGTTGTTGTTTTTTTTTGTTTTTTTTTTTTTTTTGCGCGGAAGTTATCGATTTTAGACAATCGTTTAAGGAGGAATTATACAACGTCATCATGGCTGACTTTCTCTAGAAAAATATTGATATCAGCAATATTTCAGTAAATTAGGATACTCGATGCTGATGAACAGCGCAGCAATCCCAAGAAACTTTTAAAAGTAAGTCGGCATAAGGTTCCACAAAAAAATTGGAAATGGCTGGTAGTTGCAGGCCATGTTGATTTTATAGTGGACAGAGATACACCTACCTATGAAAACCTGAAGATAACGAAACAGTGATCAATCTCACAAAATTAAGAGTAGGGAAAACACGAGCCCCTTGACACACCAGAATGGGATCAGGTACCTAGGAGGAGGAAGCATCCCCTGTTGACCAGTCACTCCTGCCGTTAGCCCTATATCCGATTAGGAATATGGAGTAACCCGTGGCCAAAATCAATATGTAAAGAACGTTTTAACAATTGGTATGAAACACGTCAGACAGCATTCGATCGAATGACAGGTTGTATATGTAAATAAGTAAATTAGATATTTATAATGAAAGGTGAAGATAACGAAGTGATCAATCTCATAACTCTTATAAGCAATACAAAATAGATAGTTGGGCAAACACGGACCCTTGGACACACCAGAGGTGGGTTCAGGTGCCTAGGAGGAGTAAGCATCCCCTATCGACCAGTCACACCAGCCGTGAGCACTATAATATCCCAAACAGGTAAACGGAGTTATTCGTAGTCAAAATCAGTGTGCCAAGAACGGCCTAACAATCGGTATGAAACACGTCAGACAGCATTTGACTCAATGATAGTTTCTATTGACGAACTAGATCGTTATAACGACCATAGAATTTGCAAAATGCTGACTTCAATCGAGACTGTTGAAACCCCTGTACCATCAACTTTTTTGTCAGTAGCTTACCTCGATTTAAAAACTGACCATACGCAGAACATGCTCTAGTGTATCGAATCAGTTGAGAGACATAAACACCATATGCAGGTGATAATGGAATATTGCTACATGAACATGGGAAGTTGACGATGGAGAAGCTGAAACCATCCCGTTTGTCATACAGTTGAGTTGCCAGTTTGCCATTAATGTCTACTTTCAATAAAATATCTGAGTATGAAGCAGAAGTGGACGACTCTATGGTGTCTTTTATTTCGAGTTCACAGGGATATATCGAATCGACATATGAATGAAAGTTGTTATTGTTAACAGCCAAACGTCATCGATATATCTAAATGTCGAATTGAAGGCCACAGCAAGAGATTTTTTCTTCTCACGTAGAAGTTTTTGAATAAATTTTGCTTCATATGAATATAGAAACAGGTCAGCTATCAAAGGAGCACAATTCGTGCCCATCATATTTATCCCTTTAAGATAAATACAGTTATTGAGAATGAATATTTTGACATATGTACTTATATATTCCGCAGTGCAACTCATTTTTCCCGGAACAACTGGGTCCTTTCATGATACTAGATTGAGTCTTTAAATAGTCTTAACACGAGCATACGCTCTCGGCCTATTCATTTTCCTTCTAATTCAAGTACAGACGAATTCGAAGCAATCAAGAAAAAATCCAATCCAATCTGCTAAGTATTGTATCAACCTAGCGAATCAAAGTACCAGAGTTGCTTTTGATGAACTTATTATTTTGTATTTTAATCGATTCATTTTTATTTCAAACAATGTTTCAAGAATTGTAATCTGTAATTTGTCGGAAACCGAATCTTATAGACAATTGAAATATCTTTATGTTTATACGGACTTTTGACAGTTTTATTGTATATGAGAATGAGAACGGGAATGTTAAGAGTGGTATCTACAAGGCGCTCTAAAACCAAATCGCATTATGCCAGAACATCGGCTTGGGTAACAGTCCCTGTGGCTCGCTGACACGACCACAGAATTCCTCACGGCTGAGTGTCCGTCCTATCCACCAGCATCAAGTTTTCGAACCTAGTATGAGCACTGACCTAAATCAAGATACCCCCGATGTCATCCCCTTGCAGACAAGTATGCATGTTAATCCTCTTGTTAGTATTACGGCAGATCTTGGTACCAACATTCCACTGCTTACACTGGGAAAAATATGGAATAATGAATATATTGATCTTGTCAAACTATTGCCTTTAGATCCTGCTGCTGAAACCCAACAACTTCTTGTGTTCGAAGATAATCACATTCAAATTAAAGATACATCTAAAGATAAAAAAAAAATTGTTACAATTTCTGAATGAAATGATTCCAATTTGATTTATGCTGCCATCTATTTAAAAAGGTTTTCGCAGCATGTTCAAGGCATTTTAAAGTATATCAGTTCAATACGACTGAGGACATCGCGCTCTTCTACTCTTGGGTGGAGGGATTGTTATGTTCAGACTTGGCTTAGGCCAGTTGGAAAATTATTGATGCGGAATTGTGGTAGATTTACATGTAGCTGAACAGAAGTATAATTCTAGTCTTCATCAGCACAAGCGTTGTTATGATTTCAATTTAAAGGGTTCCTGTCTTTAAAAAGATTTTCTCATGGTTGTCTTAAATGTGGCCAAAATCACCCATCCATCAATAGTTACAGCAATCAATCAGCCATAATACATATATGCCCAAAAGAACTTGCTCAGAATGCCAGTTTCTATAAACTAATTTGCAAACAAATCTGAGAAACATTTTGACAAAATTGAAGTGTGTGTGTGTGTGTGTGGCTGTAGCATTTTCAAACCAAAATAACTTGTTTTTATTAACTCATTAAACTGATATCTGAAAACCCATAATGAGTTGCTTCTATACTTAACACGCTGCCATTTTAGAGAGTAAGCTTCTTATGAAATCATAAATTCATAATATTTGTTAAAAATTAAATGCACTGATTACCATAATCAAGACCTATACTTATATATACAGTATTTTAAAAATCTTTTATTCAGAACTTTTATACATGTTATCGATAAGGAATTGATTCTACCGAAACAATGAAAAAAAATTCTCCCTTTTCCTTGCGCACTTTTTAACACAACCACAATAAGATCGCCGGGGCGCTCCTGCCGATAATAAATTTTTTTTGTTTCATTTTATTCATGGAATATCGTAGTACTGATATCTTTATTAAAGTCTGACATAACAATCGGAGCATATGTACCTTAAAATAAATGAATAGGGACATAGAAAAAAAAAACACAAGAAGAAATAGAAACAAACCCAAGCAACTCTGTAGTGTAATAAAGACCGCACAATAGAATAAAAGAATATCGTCAAAGATCTCTATTTTTATAACAACTCCTTTCTTTAACAAACTCTATATATACAGATTGTAAATCTCGTAAAGACGTTCGTTTGCGACACAGGGGCTAAGCCCGTTTTTGGGCCCGAACATCTGCAATCTGATTAAAATACAGATTTCTCAAATAGCGCACAGGGGCAGAGAGATGTGCGCTATTTGAGAAATCTGTATTTTAATCAGGTTCAGATTGGAACATCTGTTTTATCAGGGGCGGATCCAGGAATTGCGGTTATGGGGGGCGCCACTCGAGGCAGGGGGTCTGGGGGCCGCCTTGAGGCTTGGATTTTACTGTTTTAATAGAGCTTGAAATATGTCTCCTATTTAGTCATTTGTACTACAGACTGTATTTCCTATCATTTTTTATAAGGTGAAATTAATAAAATGACGCAAATTTTAAGGGTTTTTTGGAAAAAATTAAGTTCTTCCAATAAAGTAATTCAAGAAATCAAAAGTTTTTGTCATTTATTTCTCCGGGAGTGGAAGAAATTATTGCTTCTTTTTTTATCGTTTAGTACATTTTTCTAAACAAAATACCACGATTTACCTTCAATTTGAAAATCTTAAGGGGGGGGGGGGGGGGGGTCCTTAAATCTGCCACTGTTTATGGTATCACAAGAGTTCGGGCCCAAAACGGACTTAGCCCTAGTGATTTGCGGAGTGATGTTTAAGTTCTCTGCTTGTAGTTTGTCGTTGGTTCAATCCTTCTATAAAAGTGTTACACGTTGATTAAGAAGAGAAAGGGAGATATAAAAAGAAAAGTACCACAAATCAACATGCAAGCGTGTTTGAGGTCACGTGACGTCGCTCAGGTTGGACGTGTTCAACAAAGCTCTCGTCGATTTGATCAAAATTGTGCATTGCAGTTGGATTTAGACATCTTATTTCGAGATATTCATTTCCTACAAGACTGTAAGTGTGCTGTTTCACCCTGTAGGGTTTTTGTGTGTGTGTGTTTGATTTGACACTTTATGTGCATTCGCTCCTTGTATATGTAGAAATGAAAACAGTTCAGTCCCTGGTCACGTATAGTGAGCACGGTCAACTATACTGTACATAGCGAGCGTTTTGATGTGTTCAACAAAGTACACGTTGCTATTTTGTCTTCTGTTTAAAAAAAAAACCTCTCCAACATGACAACCAACAATGAAATGATAAAACCTGTGTACTTTCGTAATTCTAACATTACAAACGATGGAAAACCAGTATCTGACTATGAGTTGCTACAATCCATACTTCGGTGTACTGACGAAATAAAATGTTTACAAAAGGATAGAGGACTTTGGAGAATCTACATCAACACACAAGTCAGTAGAAACAAGCTTTTATCTGAGGGTTTTGAATTCCGCAGTCTTTGTGTCAATGTCTATGATACCAATCCTTTCTCCTCTGGCGACAAGACTCCATCTGATGAAGTAATTCGCATCACTGTGAAAGGTGTACCATTATCAGTAGATGATCAGGAGATTATCAAAATGTTAGAACAACATAAAGTCAACCTGACAAGCCCTATAAAACATGAAAACAACAGGCACCCTGTCACCAGAAAAATGACTAGCGTTATGAACGGAAACAGGTTTGTATATGCAAAACCTTTCAAAGACGGCACATACCTACCTAGACAGAACACATGTGCAGGTATTAGATGTCAGATATACCACAGAGGACAACCCTCAAACAAACGAGAGCCTAAGTGCACCAATTGCTGGGGAAAGCATTGGCTGTTTCAATGTTCCGAAAACAGAAGGTGTAAAATATGCCTGCAAGAAGACCATGAGCCAGGTTCTCAACTATGCAGCGAATACGTGGATGACCAAGAGGAAGTGGTTTCATTCTCAGGAGCAAAAAATCCTCTTTCTAACTTCTACCCTTGTTCAATATATGTCTTCGGCATTGCGCATTCATCTGCTGAACATGCATTTCAATACGTCATAGCGCTGCGTTGTGGCGACATTGAAAACGCTCAACTCATACGTGATTCCCCAACAGCTCTGAATGCCAAAAAACTAGGAAAAAGTATCCAAACAAATGATGATTTCCATGAAAAACAAATCGAAATACTGGAAGAAATTGTAAATGCAAAATATGATCAAGTTGATGATTTTCGATCCGTCCTAGAAAGTTATGATACCGACACAATTTTTGCAGAGAGCAAATATGATGAATTCTAGGGTACTGGACTTGACAGAGAAGGAACTGATCACACCAACCATCTAAAGGGGCCAGGAAAAAACCAGATGGGCAACATTCTTATAAATATCAACAAAGCAAAAAAAACAACAACAAAAACAATCGCATCACTCTCGATCTCAATCGGTTACCAGAACCCCCCAGTCAACGACACAGATGAACATCACACAAATGTTAACCAGTGTCCATAATCCAGAAAAGAAACCAAACAATAAAAAACCTCAAAGCCAGGCTTCTCGCTCTCCTCCGACTCATCGGACATCACGTAATTCTGCAAGAAATGCCAGACAAAATTGTGATTCAAGACAGCAAAGTCGCGATGGACAAAGCAGACAAAGCCGACGAAATCTCCACTCCAACGACAAAGGGTAAAGTGTACATTACAGGAATAATTATCCCAGATAATTTTGAACCGAATCGTCTAAAGGACTATGTTCTGTATTTACGGAATGATCATTATTATTATTTTCTTGTCTTCATGTGAAAAATTTGAATATTTTATTTACAATATATAACAATGAAAGATTCAAGAATTTCTATTATAATACATGAACTTATTTGATATCATATCAGTAAATGTCCGAGGTATAAACTCGGACGAAAAAAGAGTAACACTTTATGATTGGTTAAGAGACACTAAAGTTGATATTGCATTTCTACAAGAAACCCATTACATAGAAAAAAAATGAAACGAAATATAATGCAAGATAGTTTGGAAAATCTTATCACTGTTTCAGCGAATCACAATTTAGTAAAGGAGTATCTATATTATTTAAAAAATATTTGAATATTGATATACTAGAAAAACATATAACGATAGACGGAAGAAGATTATATTTAAAGGTGAAAATAGATGATAATATTTTTTCTTTGTTAAACATTTATGCACCAAACAACCCCAAAGAGAGATGCATTTTTTTCTCAAAATTGCATAATTTCCTGGATAAGAAAATATCAGAAGAGAGTGTTATAATATGTGGAGATTTCAATTGTAAAATAGAGAATACACAGGATCCAAGTTCTAGAAAACTAAACAAAATACTAACCTCATTAGATATGTTTGATTCATGGAACAGTAAGCACCCGGACTTAAACGGCTATACATGGTGCAATTCAAACGACATTCCTTGTATCAGAATAGATTACGTGTTTATAAGTAAAAATTTCATATATGATTTAGAAAACATTATCATACGTAAAATTCCAGGCAATGTAGCTAAAAAGAGAATATCGGATTACAGAGTACTAAAACTACTATTTAAAACAAATCATAACGAAAGAGGAAAAGGATACTGGAAATTGAATAACTCTCATCTAAAAGATTTAGAATATATAATAGGAATTCAAAACCTGATTACTGAAATAAAAAAATGGTGACTCAGAACCAAAAGATAAATGGGAATTATTCAAATTAAAAGCTCGGGACTTTTCTATTCAATTTGCTAAACAAAAAGGAAAAAATCTAAATAAAAGAATTAGAAATTTAGAAAAAGAAATAAATGATATTGAGGAATCAAATTATCAAAATATTGATATGAATAGAAAAAGAAATATCGAGGCAGAGTTAGACAGCCTATATAACAAGAAATGCCAAGGTGTTTTTATACGGTCAAGATCCAAATGGATAACTGAAGGTGAGAAATGTACGAGTTATTTCTTATCTTTAGAAAAAAGTAGACAAAAACAAAGTGTTATAAATGATTTAAAAATTGATAACAAAGATATTTCAAAAACTAGCGACATAATGTATGCCATGTGCAATTTCTGTGAAAACTTATATTCTTCCCAAAACATATCGGATGACGAAATTGATGGCTACTTACAATCTGTTGAACTAGAAAATGAAATGAGTGATAATGACATACAATTATGTGAAGAATTTCCATCACTTGAAGAATGCACAGAAGCTGTTAATAATTTAAAACTAGATAAATCACCTGGTTTAGATGGCTTAACAAATGAATTTTACCAGTGCTTCTGGAAGTATATCAAAGATTTATTCTATGACACACTAAAACATATCTATAAAAATAATCAACTAAGCTATACACAGAGATTAGCTGTGATTTCTCTAATCTTTAAAAAAGGAGATACAAAAGACTTGAAAAACTATAGATCAATAAGTTTAACAAACACTGATTATAAAATTATAGCATTTACATTTGCAAAAAGACTTCAAAAGGTGTTAGATAATCTGATAAATAAAAACCAGTCCGCGTATATCAAAGGTCGATATATTGGAGAGAATGCAAGACTAATTCTAGACATTTTAGAATACTGCGAAGAATCAGCTGATGAAGGAATTTAGCTATTTGTAGATTTTGAAAAAGCTTTTGACTCTGTCGAATGGAATTTCATGTTCAAAACATTAACAAAATTCAAATTTAAAGAAAATTTTCTTAAATGGATTAAAATATTGTATACAAACCAAATATTTAGGTTAAAAAATAATGGTTGGATATCTAAAACCTGCAACATGAAACGAGGGATACAACAGGGATGTCCATTTTCTGCGATATTATACCTGTTTGTAGCTGAAATCCTGGTTCTGAAACTAAAACAGAATAAACAAATATTTGGAATAAAAACCTCTCACTTTGGTGAAGAAATAAAACATGCTCACCATGCAGATGATCTCACTTTATTTTTAAAAAATATTAATTCAATGAAAAAAGCTTTGAAAGAATTGAAAATATTCTGTAAAAATGCAGGATCTAAAGTGAATATTAATAAAACAGAATGCATATTAACTGGTACTTTAAAAGACACAACAAATGAAATGTTTGGTATAAAAGTAAACACTGAGTCTTTAAGATGTTTAGGAATATACTTAGGAAATAATAAGAAAGAATGTTACCGCAAAAACTGGATAGATAAATGTGAAAACATGGAAAAACTCTTTGAAACATGGAAAAAAAGAAAATTAACAATCTTTGGAAAGAACGAAATCATAAATACTTTAGGTACTAGCAAATTTATTTACATAGCATCTGTATTACCAATTTCAGGAACTGATATTTTAAAACGAATAAATAAAAGCATTTTAAACTTTCTTCGGAGTAAAAAGGACAGAATAAAAAGAAAAACCATAATAGGTCCAGTAAATGAAGGAGGAATAGGTGTTATTGATATAATCCTTAAATTTCAAGCACTTAAAGCTGCATGGGTATCAAAAATGATAATCAAAATACTATTAAAAAGCATATAGAAAACATACTCAGAAGTCAAAATACAGATATTGAATATGTCATTAAAATGAATTCTATAGATATTAGAGATTTTGATACATTTGACAATCTGCCAATGTTTTACAAAGAAGTATTTATATACTTTAATAAATGCAAAAAATTAAAACCGTTAAGTACAATGAACACATCAGAAATACTCCAAGACCCCATATGGTATAGCAGACATTTTACGTGGGAAGACCGATATTCTTCATGAATTGGGTGAAAAGCGGGATAAAATACGTGAAAGACCTATTTATAGAGAATGAATTCAAAACAATATAGATTATTTGATGCTATATACAAATAATCCCAGTTAATTGACTAGATATTGGTATATCAGTTTGTATCCAGTTTGAGAAACATTTGTGGTACAACTTGTCTAATCTCTTAACCGGAAGTCTCTACCGTACAAGTTAATAACCCATTACTACTTCCTGTAACATTTACCCGCCACTGTCAAATGTTGCACCAGCCATCAATTGTTGAAAATTGTCAGAAATCCCCTATCATCCTTCATCATACACCCTACAACAGCTACTAGAAAGCGCTAAACCTAGGGCCAGCTCGCCAGACAACGAATATCCCTGCCAAGGTGCAGAGGAAGACTGAATAAGCCAGGCTGGGAATTCCACCCAATCACCCATGTCTGCTATGAAAATTTTGCAGCAGCTTAGACGATTTCCCCGGAGATGAAACCTATTGAGAGCCGAAAATCAAGCATAGGCACCTGTACATCACGAAGTTAACAGCCATGCTTGCTGTCTGCTGAATGTATCAGCATAGACGAGTTACCCGGTGAGAGCCGAATTCAGATTTTGGAATATTGGCATCCAGATTACGGTTACCTAGCAGCCAAGGCAAGCAAATATTCCCATAGGAACCTGGGTGCAACAGTTTTCACCTGCTTACCTCGCAGCAAAGTTAGGAAAGTATTGCTATGCAGATATTTCTTACAAACCAAATGATAATTTATATCTGCAAATCAACTGTTCTACAAATGGCTGTTGGCAATTCATATGGTATAGGGCCTATATATTATAGTCACGTCTGTTTAAACTCCATTTCATGTAATTCATATGTTTATGTAGTGTAATTACGCCATGTCAATCCGGAATTTTCATACCTGGTTATGTACGGTTTGTTTTCTATGTATCTATTTTCATTTCCGGTATCATTTGCACGAGAACTAAAGTCAAGCTAGCGGACAATAAGCTAGCGGCCAATAAGGATTTTTCCTAATATTTATCGCTTAGAATATGTACGTATAACGAACCCGACAAAAAAGTACTCTCAATATACGGCGCCTAACGCCTAAACTAGGGCATGTGTAACTCAGGTGACCACAGGACATTTTAGGGCATTGACCCCTCTAATAGATTCTGACCCCAAAAGGGTAAGTATAGGCACCGATTTGGGGCACGGGGGCGCCAAATATACCCCATTTTTACTATCTAACTATATGCGATATGGGTCTAGGTACGGCGCCTAGCGCCTAAACTAGGACTTGTGCCACTTAGGTGACCACAGGGCATTTTAGGGAATTGACCCCTCTAATAGATTCTGATCCCAAAAGGGTAAGTATAGGCACCGATTTGGGGCACGGCGGCGCCAAATATACCCTATCTAACTATATGCGATAGGGGTCTAGGTACGGCGCCTAGCGCCTAAACTAGGACTTGTGCCACTTAGGTGACCACAGGGCATTTTAGGGCATTGACCCCTCTAATAGATTCTGACCCCAAAAGGGTAAGTATAGGCACCGATTTGGGGCACGGCGGCGCCAAATATACCTTATCTAACTATATGCGATAGGGGTCTAGGTACGGCGCCTAGCGCCTAAACTAGGACTTGTGCCACTTAGGTATACTTGACACGTTTCTCTAAATTATTTCATAAATTTTTACACATGTAATATCCCTTCAAATATGAGATATTTTTATTTTTTGAGAAAGTTGACCGGGTCTATAGTGCGAAACTATCCCTTTCACACCGTGTCAAATCTGATGTACATTAATTCGTACGAATATTTGTCGTGTATCAATGAATACTCGATAGACCAGTGTTTGATATTTGAAATGAAATGGGTCCTGTTTGAGGACCCACGTGGTTGGCGCAGACACGTGTCTTTGTTATGATTTACGTAAAAATCATAAATATGTTCAATCATACAATGAGAGAAAAATTAATCAGGTCTAATAATGTAAAATAAATTTGGATTTTTTCAGTAATGCCGTATTAATTCTATGTATAAACACCAAAGTAGTTTTATGCAAAGTACCACGTTTTACAATCACTTTATTAGCATGACCAGGGGTGGATCCAGAAATTGGGGTTAGAAGGCGCAACTTCATGACGCAGGGGTCGGGGGGGGGGGGGAGGGGGGTGCACCTTGAGACCCCCAGTGGGTCCAGGGCTAAGCCCTGGTGGAGGCTCCCGGAACCTCCTAGATTTTACGGATTTTACAGATTTTATTGGGCTTCAAATATGTCTTCTATGTGGAAATGTTTACTATTTTCTGTCATTTTTGATAGAGGGAAATCAACAAAATGACGCAAATTTTAAGGGGTTTTGGAAAAAATGTAAGTCCTCCCAATAAAAGTAATTCAATAAATCAAAAGATTTTGTCATTTATTGCTCTGAGAGAGGAATGAATTATTGCTTTTTTTATCGTTTACATTTTTCTAAACAAGAGACCACGATTTACCTTAAATCCGCCACTAATGACCCCCTCCCCAACGTACTAGATTGTTATTTCTAAATCATTGGAGGATGTTCTATTTCAGAACGGAATTGTTTAAATTCTTGATACTCCATTTGAAAATTTAGCAGAACGTAGTATTCATCATTCCACGGAATTTTGTGACATGTGCACTTCCAGCATATGTAGATATTGATATAAAAATAACAGATTTATATGAAGTAAACCTAATTATAAGTAAATTTTGAAAGATGATGGACATAATGTATTTAGATATGTATTTAGGAATTTCATCGCACAATATTCGGGTTTTTTTCAATGCTGCTGTTCTATGGAGCGCCAAATTAACATACACTCAAATAATTGAAGATATCTTATTCAATTATTGCTCTCTTTAATTGAATTAATGCGCGCATTAAATCAATTATTGCTTTCATCAAATGAATTAATGCACGCTTCAATTCAATTATTGCTCTCCTCAAATGAATTAATGCGCGCATCCATTGAATTAATGAGAGCAATAATTGATTTAATGTGCACATTAATTCAATTATTGCTCTCTTCAATTCAATTGATGCGCGCATCAATGCAATTGAATTAATAAGAGCAATAATGGAATTAAATTATTGTTTTCTTCAATTCAATTGATGAGGGCATCAATTTCGTAGAAATATTGCTCGCAATAATTAATTTAGAGCTCGATATAAATAATTTGATGATCTCTTTAATTCAATTGAAGATATCTTTAATTATTTACAATGCTTTTGTACAAAGAATTAATGCGTGCATCAATTCTTTTAAAGAGAGCAACGATTCAATTAAAGAGATCATTAATTCAATTTTGGATATGTTGAGTTGAAGATATCTTTAATTATATAGTTGCTCTCTCTAAAAGAATTATTGCTCTCTTCAAATAAATTAAAGATATTAATTCAATTGAAGAGAGCCATATTAGAATTAATGCGCGCATTAAATCAATTATTGCTCTTATCAATTGATTTAATGCGCACAATATATCAATTATTGCTCTCTTCAATGAAATTGTAGCGCATCAATTCAATTGTCGATAGCATTAATTCATTTGAAGAGATCATTAATTAAATCAAAGTGTGCATCAATTCAGCTGAAGAATTATTGCTATCATCAATTCAATTAATGCGAGCAATAATTCAGAATTGAAGATATCATTAATTATTTGAAGAGATCTTTTAATTAAATTGTTGTGCGCATCAAATGAATTGATGATATCTTCAAATAATTGAAGATATCTTCCATTATTTCAGTTTATGTTAATATGGCGCTCCATACTGTTCAGACCTATCAATATCAAAAGAGTAGTGTGACTCATGTCATATTAATAAATGTTATATCAGCAAAACTATGCCAGTAAACACGCTCAAAATCAACGTTATTTTCTATAAAGGATACTGACACAAATATTTGCAAGGTTTGAAAATTTAGGAAATTGTAAAACATTTATTTCAATTTCAAAACATTATTGTATGTCACTTTGCAATTATTAAGAGATAAGTATATTTTAATAAAAGTAAATGAAAAGTTAACCAGAGGATTCTTAAGAGCTACTTACTCAGACCTACATTTTTGCAGTTACTCCCCTTACACCGGAAGTTGGTGGCGCGCTTACCATTGCGGTCCTAAATAGTAAAGCTTACGTTACCAAATTCTTCATTATGCTTAGTTTTAACAGGTTGTATTATATCTATGATAAAAACAAGGTTTACTTTCTCCATTTTTATGGAGAAAACTTTTGAAAATGTGCACTTCGTATCACTCAATCACTGCCACGCAGGAGCGTAACTTCAATTGATGATGATGATGATGACGATGATGATAATTATACATATATATATATATTTACAATATATTCTACATGGCATCAAGATGATAGAAAATTATAGGAACATGTCTGAATTACTTCAGTGTACATTTCAGATATGATAGATTATTTTTGTTGGCTTTCATATGAAACTGGAGAAGGGTCCATTAACCCCTTACGTGGCAGATACGCAATTTTACGCATCTCTGATAGAGTATGTGGAAGATTTATTTAAAGTCTAAAATTAAGGGTTCTCGGAGATGGTCCCCCGAAACACCCCTCCCGCACCTAACCCTCGCCACCTTCGGCGCTTCAGTGAAACTTTCGGTTCTACACATTTTAACAGTCCTAGCTACGACTTGGCTGAAGTTAGCAGCCACAAACCAGCATCCAATAAGACCATAAAAGCTAGCAGCCAATAAGAAAGTTCAACAAAGTACTTCGAGTACTCAGACGGAATACTAAAAGGTAACTCATAATAAATCAGAATTGATAATTTTTCAAACAATTAATTAACAAATTTTTAATTACCAAGTTTCATACTTGAAGGCTATTGAGCTCACCTGAAAGTTCCTGACGTTACATCACATGAACGTTAATAAGAAAATAATGATTGAAGAGTCCACAAAAGGAGTATGCAGACAAGGAAGTGGACCCCTACGACTATCATTTTTCGCCCTCGGTTTGGGGTTGTAGGGGTACCTCCTGGGGCCACCAAACGGTGAGACCACTTAAGACCTCTCTAATAAATGACTATATGGTGTTGGAATAAAACAAAACTGACAAAAAACTAGAGAACAATGAAGTCAAACATATAGAACCTTTAAAAGGGGTCACATAGGCCTCTGAGGGTAAATAATCTCACCTTAAAGTTCCTAGTTTTACTTTATGTAGGGTCTTAATGATGGCTAATAACAACTTAATCTTTGAAGAGTCCACAAAAAGATTATGCAGACAAGAAAGGGGACCCCTCCCCTAGGCTATTATCTTCCACCCTCAGTTTGGGGCGGTAGGGGTACCACCTTGGGTCTACCAGGAACGGGACCCCTATTCAGACTTCCCTAATAATTGAATATTGGGTGATTAAAGAATAGAAAGCTGATAGACGGGTAGAAAACAACAGTCAAACATATAGAACGCTTAAAAGGGTCACATAGGGTATAAAGTACAATTGAGCTCACCTGAAAGTTCCTAATTTTACGTCATGTAGGGTCATAATGAAGGTTAATAACAACTTAATGTTTGAAGAGTCCGCTAAAAGGGTATACAGGCAAGAAAAGGGACCCCCTGGGGTAACATTTTCCGCCCTCAATTTGGGGCTGTTGGGGTCGCACCATGTGCCTTCTGAGTCTCGGTCCATTTTCAGACCTCTTTAATCATTGACTGTGGTGTACTTTATCGACGCCAAACTCCAGGCCATGGACGTATATCTATGGGTGATTGCAAAGTTGTAGTTTCCATGCAGTGCGCTGGTCCGCCGCATAATCCAGGAATTGAAACTTAATTGTACAGATTCTACATGTAGTAACAAAGAAAGAGATCGACGGGTATATCGAATAATAAAACTGTTGGCATGTATTCTATATACACTGAATTTACATTTGTTTTAAACAAGTAAAGAATTACCCACAATTCTCAATAAAACCAATTAAATAAGGACTAAGAGGAATACATTCTAAAAAATGAAATATGAACAACCAGAAACTTCTTTAGGTCATAGAGATAATTTCCATAAAAATTATTGAAATAATGTATATTTGGGGCCTCCGTGCCCCCAAATGGTGCCTCTATTAACTTTTTGAGGTAAGTTCCTATTAAAAAGGCCAATACCCTGAATGCCCTGTGGTCATCTGAGTGGCACAAGTCCTAGTTTGGGCGCTAGGCTCCCAACTTAAAGCTCTATCGTATTGTTTGAAAGTGTACAATAACTTATTTCAATCCCTCATATCTAGTAAATGGAATCTGAATTGAGTAATCATTTGTGATACTCTGGTAGCTGATAAATTGCCTTTTGTATCTAATAAATCATGTACATGTATTTTATGAAACCCTTTGTCATATGTTGTGGAATCTTTGTGAGAATGTCAACAAATCAACTGAACATGAACGATACAACACTGGCATCCTCATTGCATTTCACAAGCTAACATGCAGAACACAATGCTTTTTCCATACAATGTCATATTTATTATCAAAATGAATACTCATTGTATCTGAAATACACGAGGAAATTTAATGAAGAACTTAATAATATTAAATGATACAGTTTTTCTCCTTTACGCCATTCGAGTAAATTTTGACTTAGTTAATTAACTACCTTAGCAATACAACGACGTCAAAATGACGTTACAATGTAAATGCATTCATTTCATTGCTATATTTAGAAGCCCGTAGAAAGAAAACGCGTAGAGGAAATTGGATAAAATTAATTGTTTTAGAAAGCAGATTTTGAAGCCTTTTGACCCCCAAAAGATTTTAAATTTTGGAAACAGGGCCATTTTTCATGATTTCTGGTTTTAGTTTTTATAAGTTGCTATATCCACTGTAAACTTGGTTTGGGAATTTTGATAGAAATAAACTTTTCACCATTGTAATTTATCCTATGGGAGAAATATATCTTTTTGACCATTGGGTTATTTCTTTCTAAATAGCTGTAAGCCTGTTATCAAAATTAAGCTTTATTATACCTCGAACTGTGAATGGTTCTCTTCTCTATTGTAATCCAGTATGACTACAGAAAGTATTTTCAGTATTAATTATAGAACCAATCCAAACTGATTTGGTTTTGGAAATATTGGGTTTTAAACCTGAAAATTTAGAAAATTGAAATAGTAGATCAAGAGCACTTTTTAGACTTTTTTCTAATCCATCCAAAAATAAAACTGTGTCATTTGCATATTGTATTAAACAAATTCTTTCTTTATTTTAATGCCCCTGATATTTTTGCTTTTGCTTTGTAGTATCATATGGCCTAAATTTCGACACAAAGGTTGAATGAATAAGGAGATATTGGATCACCTTGACGACAACCGCTGCCAATTTCAAAGAATTATGAAAAAACACCGTTTTGAATAACACATAATTTAGCTTTATTGTATAACACTGATACCCATTTGATAAGATCACGGCCAAAATTTTAAAAACAATATGGTTTTGTACATAAAAAAATATATTTACGGTGCCTTTGCTTACCCTTTCGAGGTCAGATCATATTAGGGAGTTGAATACCTAAATTGGGCTGTAATCACATGTGTGGCACAAGTCTAAGTTAAGGCGGTTCATCAAGGCACCCTAACTAAACTTCTACTGCATAGAGTCATATAGTGCAAATAGGATATATTTGGCGTCTCCCTACCCCAAAATGTTGCCAATACTTACCCTTTTGAGGCCAGATCCTATTAGAGGGGTCAAAGCCCTAAAACACCCTGTGGTCACTTGAGTGGCACAAGTCCTAGTTTAGGCGCTAGGCGCCGTACCTAGACCCCTATCGCATATAGTTAGATAGTAAAAATAGGGTATATTTGGCGCCCCCGTACCCCAAATCGGTGTCTATACTTACCCTTTTGGGGTCAGAATCTATTAGAGGGGTCAATGCCCTAAAATGTCCTGTGGTCACCTAAGTGGCACAAGTCCTAGTTTAGGCGCTAGGCGCCGTACCTAGAACCCTATCGCATATAGTTAGATAGTAAAAATGGGGTATATTTGGCGCCCCCGTGCCCAAAATCGGTGCCTATACTTACCCTTTTAGGGTCAGAATCTATTAGAGGGGTCAATGCCCTAAAATGCCCTGTGGTCACCTAAGTGGCACAAGTCCTAGTTTAGGCGCTAGGCACCGTACCTAGACCCCTACCGCATATAGTTAGATAGGGTATATTTGGCGCCGCCGTGCCCCAAATCGGTGCCTATACTTACCCTTTTAGGGTCAGAATCTATTAGAGGGGTCAATGCCCTAAAATGCCCTGTGGTCACCTAAGTGGCACAAGTCCTAGTTTAGGCGCTAGGCGCCGTACCTAGACCCCTATCGCATATAGTTAGATAAGGTATATTTGGCGCCGCCGTGCCCCAAATCGGTGCCTATACTTACCCTTTTGGGGTCAGAATCTATTAGAGGGTTCAATTCCCTAAAATGCCCTGTGGTCACCTAAGTGGCACAAGTCCTAGTTTAGGCGCTAGGCGCCGTACCTAGACCCCTATCGCATATAGTTAGATATTAAAAATGGGGTATATTTGGCGCCGCCGTGCCCCAAATCGGTGCCTATACTTACCCTTTTGGGGTCAGAATCTATTAGAGGGGTCAATGCCCTAAAATGCCCTGTGGTCACCTAAGTGGCACAAGTCCTAGTTTAGGCGCTAGGCGCCGTACCTAGACCCCTATCGCATATAGTTAGATAAGGTATATTTGGCGCCGCCGTGCCCCAAATCGGTGCCTATACTTACCCTTTTGGAGTCAGAATCTATTAGAAGGGTCAATGTCCTAAAATGCCCTGTGGTCACCTAAGTGGCACAAGTCCTAGTTTAGGCGCTAGGCGCCGTACCTAGACCCCTACCGCATATAGTTAGATAGTAAAAGTAGGGTATATTTGGCGCCCCCGTACCCCAAATCGGTGCTTATACTTACCCTTTTGGGGTCAGAATCTGTTAGAGGGGTCAATTCCCTAAAATGTCCTGTGGTCACCTAAGTGGCACAAGTCCTAGTTTAGGCGTTAGGCGCCGTACCTAGACCCCTATCGCATATAGTTAGATAAGGTATATTTGGCGCCGCCGTGCCCCAAATCGGTGCCTATACTTACCCTTTTGGGGTCAGAATCTATTAGAGGGGTCAATGCCCTAAAATACTCTGTGGTCACCTAAGTGGCACAAGTCCTAGTTTAGGCGCTAGGCGCCGTACCTAGAGCCCTACCGCATATAGTTAGATAAGGTATATTTGGCGCCGCCGTGCCCCAAATCGGTGCCTATACTTACCCTTTTGGGGTCAGAATCAATTAGAGGGGTTAATGCCCTAAAATGCCCTGTGGTCACCTAAGTGGCACAAGTCTTAGTTTAGGCGCTAGGTGCCGTACCTAGACCCCTGTCGCATATAGTTAGATAGTAAAAATGGGGTATATTTGGCGCCGCCGTGCCCCAAATCGGTGCCTATAATTACCCTTTTGGGGTCAGAATCTATTAGAGGGGTCAATGCCCTAAAATGCCCTGTGGTCACCTGAGTGACACATGTCCTAGTTTAGGCGCTAGGCGCCGTATATTGAGAGTACTTTTTTGTCGGGTTCGTTATACGTACATTTTCTAAGCGATAAATATTAGGGAAAATCCTTATTGGCCGCTAGCTTATTGTCCGCTAGCTTGACTTAGGCTGCACGAGATTGTAACAGAATTCTATTTTCATAGACAGCGGCAACCATGTAAGTTTTATTCTTGAAAATTGTCAGAATGATATATTGTAATGTTTATTTCACTATGCAAAGGTTGAATTGTGGAAATTATAAGTAATTGTGTAAATGCTGTTCATTTCATTTTCGAGTGAATACTATTTTTAATTTTGCAATGTTATGAATCTTTAGACTGTCTTGAATGAGATAATTTTGAATTTAGTAAATTATTTGTGCATTATGAAGAAGACAAAACTGATTATCTACTGTTCAGTAATTGATACTATGTATAATATACAATGTTAGGACTCTAAATTATATTTTTTAATGTGTTGACTAATTTGACACAATGTTTATATGTAAATCTGTATTCGTTTATTGAAAAGTTACATGAATTACATATTTCTCTGTATTTTTGATAGCTTTCACAGAATGTCTCACAATGATGTCTGTCCCAGACCCTTGGCTGATCAATAAATGGATTACATTTTGAACTTTGGTTTGAGGCATTTTGTTAACTGGACAAAACAGTTTAATTCCCCCTTCTTTTTTCCTATTGTAACACAAGCACCGGTAATGTAATAAGTTACCACCATTTGACTCCCAATTGCAGATAAATACTCTTTACTTTCCCATCACTTTGTAGTAACTCTGTATACAGCAGCATGCTTATTGGCTCACTTGTTGTCAACCAATCGTTATTCCATTACTATGTAACCTCTACATGGAATAAATCCACTACCCAATTCTGCCATTTGGTAAAGTCTATATTAGGCAACATGTGTATCAACAAACCATTTTTGGCCGGGTTGCACGAAGTGCAAATCCGGTCTATAGTATGGTGAAGGGCGGGCGGGCGGGGAAATTTTGTGAAATCAACTCCTCCTACAGTTTTTTTATGTACAACCTTGAAACTTTGCAGAAAGTAAGTATATATATTGAAGTTATGCACTAGGTTTTTTGAAGTCTGACCTTTGTCGAATATGGGTGCTACAGCAAAAAGTTGTTACTAAAAATAGAGTTCAACTTGAAAAAGGTAAGTGAGATTATCTTTTGTGATTAAATTTAGTTGAACTACCTCTGAGGAAAAATTCAATTATAAATGAATGTCAAATTTTCTGGGCATGAGTTGTAAATTTGCAATATAAATAGAGAAATTCTGTTTCTTTATCATATAATCATATACAATACGGGACTTTCGAGATACGGATCCACTCTGACTTTTATCGCGCGTTGAACGTCATTGTAGGGCATGTCACTTCTGTATTACAATAGAAACTAAGTAAACAAACATGGAATTCCCTGCATTTAAATGCTATCTTTGAAAGAAAGGAATCACTACAACCATTTTATAGGAAAATACAATTGATTAAAGTATGTGAGTCGGCGCGGGAAATAAATCTAGGGAATATCTTGAGGATATCGGTGAAACTTCACGCCTTGCATCCAATGGTACGCGTCTAAATGCGCCTTTTCCCTTTCATCTAATTTACACCCAGGTACTAAGCACCAATAATGGATTGGATTGTCATCGTGGGACTGCGAATAGCTCTTTACGGACCGTCTGTTAGCGAAACACCATATATATCGATGTCAACTTTGCCCTACAATTGGTTATTATCACGTGACCGTGGTGTATAAACGTCAAATATAATCGGTCGTTCCGGCATATCCCGAAAGTTCCGTATTCAAGCACCTGAAGTTATTGTTCATTTTAGTTATTATTACTTAATATTACATATATCAGCAGTGCTCCAAGTTGCGAGTAAAACGGTCGCATTTGCGACCAGAAAATCAATTTTGCGACTAGAGATTTTAATTAAGTCGCATTTTCGCGAGTGAAGAAAATTTCGGCAACCAGTAAAATTTTAGAATCGGGATCGGAAGTCTGAATAAATATTTTTGGTCTCGGTCAAAACAATCAAGATGGCGGGAAAACGAGGTTTAGAGCACTTTGGATTTATCAATAGTAAAAAACAGAAGTCTCAGTCTTGTACATGTAACAAAGAAATTCAAGAATCACACGGGGAAAGTTCTGCATCAAAAGATGGCGTAGCAATGTCTAAAGAGAAATGCAAAAGTAAAGGAAGAACCCCAGTCCTGAAATGGCGGAGGAAATTTTCGTGATGGCAAAATGTTTTGCAGAATTTGTGAGGCCAATAAGCCAGCAACGTCCACGATTTCTAGACATCCATTGTCCTATTTCGTCACGACCGAGTGTACATCTTTCAAACGTGGAAATGTGACTATTCACGGTAACAGTAAGAGACATGTCGTTGTCCGTGACTGCATTATTAGCAGTAAGTCGAGCGGAGCAACTGTTGCTGTTAATTTTCAAAGACAATCAAACTCGGGATGTAGTGTTCTTATTGATGCTGGTACTAATTGTTCAGTAAAAGATCCAACAAAACTAGGAGCTCTTATTCGCATAACATGATAAGCAGTGAAGGCCCACTTATTGATAACTTTAAAGCAAATCCTTGTGTAGAACGCTGGGTTTCTTCTCCAGAAGCGTACTGTAAAATATACGGGATGGCCCAATGCAATACAACTTTTGCCAGAGTAAATACTTGACTTGTTAACATCCAGCATGTTTCACAGTACATTTCTATTCAGTTTCAAAATATAAACAAACAAAATGTATACATGGTGTTGATTTTTTACTTGCAAGATATTCATATTTTAAAAAAAACCTTGTAAGTCTTATATTTACAAAAGCTTTTACTATGTCGAGTAGAAATTTTGAACATGGCGATTAGAAATTTGAAAATGGCGACCAGAAATATTTTTAGGTCGCCATTTTGCGACCTGATAGCAGATGCGACTTGGAGCACTGTATCATGGTTTTTTTATTAATCAATAAAAGCCCTGCGGCAATATGTGATGTTTTTTTTGTTTTTTTAATATATATCGACATTTTTACAAGACAAAAATCCTTACCTGTATCCGGAAACAATCGTGTCCGCTCACGTTACCGATACGGAACTAACATTTTTTCCACTCGTCGAAACTCGTTTTGATAATTTACTTTACAATTCTGCCTCCTTCAACACTAAGGCCATAACAAATCATAACAGTCCTCCAGATAACTACCACCAAATAAATCCCTACCCAAATTATTTACTCTAAATATTGCAACCCGGCCAATTGAGTCTTTGACCCATTTTCTAGTTCTGTCGTCGGTTCACATCCTATCACAACACATAAGTTTAAGTAATATACACAGTTAGTAGTGGAGGAAGATTGGCATAAATTCCAGTTAACCATACTACACTTGTAGGTCCTATTATTACCAGCTTTAGGGTGCACGTCACCCCTTAGCAAAACACATGCATGGTGTTGCTTTCATAATTAGCTCCAGTACTTGGCAATTTTATATATATATATATATATATATTGGTTACCAATACCATGCATCATCAAAAAAAATAAATAATAATAATAATCTAGGGCTAAGGCAGTTCCTCTGTTAGGCAATAGTAGCGACGGTTTGCATGGGTGTACAGAACTATTACATTAGTTTTGTAGACCAGTTTTTTATCTATACTTTTCGGCTAGACCAAAGAACTTTTATTACACATACCCAATAGTTCATGTTGTGCAGCTCATCAAGCTTTAACCTCAATTACCCCCAATTAGTCATAGGGCGCAGAGCACCCCAAACACAGCAAATTTTCACCACGCAAGCAGTTTCGTTGTCATTCTACTCACTGTCATATCCACCATCTGACAGAGTCTAAGATCCTGCCAGTAGAATCGGTTTTGTCATACCAGATACACGCAGCTACTTGCATCTGCACCATATTGCGTTTATTTTAACCCAGTCCATCTCCCCTCAGGTCTAGTCAAAACTCTTGTCAGTTTTTCAACCATGTTTGAGCACAACAACACCATGGAAGCCTCCGAATTTTTTCTTTTACGTCTTCCACACACACCCCACCCACGCCCCGTGCTAGAGGTCGCTCACTGTGGGTCAGGTACCACAGACTGACTTGTTCCCAAAACCAGGGCGGTAGCAGAGTGGGCTCTTTAATGTGCTGACCATGCTGCAATATCAATAGTCATGTCCAAAGAACCCTATACTCGTTGCTCAACGTTCAACTTTTGTCAAAAGTTTTACACCCCAGGTTGGTGGGGACGGGGCTCCTCCTTCCGGTTGTAACGAGTACTCTACTACAACCAATTCTTTTCTCCCAATTTATCGGTCAGGTGGCCATGTTGGTCTGGCCTTCACATGTACTCAAACCCATTTGTTATATAATCATACAATGTACAATATCGCCAAAAGGTCATCTGTATCGGCAATTCTTATCTCTGGTTAGGTTCCTTTTCACCTTTAAGCATACTGGAGTGTATGGTTTCACTTGACCATCCAAATCCCATGGATTCATCGGGGGTGATACTAGGAGTTGGGGAAACCATGCCTGGTTTAAGACATAATCCAGCACATCATGAGTATTACAGAGCACAGCTACGTTAGTCTTTTGCAGATAATGTTTAAAAACAGTACATGCGAGACGCTTGTCTCATCACATCGGGGGTGTCGGGTATTACATACAGACCTGCCAACTTCTGGTTCAGGCCCTATCAATCCATAACGTTGGCTATGGTGCATCACACTGCAAGATATACTTCAGAGCAATTCAGTCACCCCCTTGGTAATTTCATTCATATGTTGCAGTGGGGCCTACCCAGCAGTCAGTTCCACAGACACTACAGCCCCTAATGTTCTAGTCCAATCTCATACTCCAAGTAACCTACACTTAGACTTCCAGATTGTTTTCATGTAAACTATTACATATAAAGGGGGGGGGGTCTATTTGCTCTCGTTTAGGCATTGTCTCCCGTCCAGAGTTGGTCAATTTGTTTTTCCCCTTCTTGAAAGCAGAGTCTTTCATTGGTTTGCAGTAACTTGTACATGTAGCATGTCTGGGTTGGATCAGAATTCACACACACACCCGTATGTTTCTGTCATCCTACTTGTTGGAGTTTTTGTTGTTCACGTCCACGTAGGACATCATATGACTCAAGGTGTAATCCAGGATTCTTTCTGTGCCATGCCCAATTAAAATTCCTACGTTCTTAGCAAATGCAATTTATGATGAAAAGGTTAGAATATAGTATTCAATTTTCAAGTTATCCCTAAGTGGGTCGACTTTTGGACAAATTGCCAAAAACATGGTAAATCAATGTTCCCTGTCCAGAGTTGGTCAGTTTGCCTCCCATTTGGAAGACTAGATTTCTCCTTTATGAAAGCAATATCTCATTGGTGCCGACAAAATTTGTACACTGGGTCGGCTCGGAATTTACACCTGTATAAGTGCAGGTCATTCAGACTAGTGTCAGATTTTCCTTGTTCATGTAGTTGTATCGGAAATTAACATTCCCTGCCCAGAGTTGGTCAGTTTTTCACCATTTGGGAGACTAGTTTTCTTTTCTTTCTTTTTTTTGAAATCAATCTTTCATTGGTGCCGACAAAAAATTGGTACATGTGGCATGCCTGGGTCGGCTCTGTATTTACATCTGTTTAAGTGCAGGTCTTTCAAACTCGTATCGGAGATTTTCCTTGTGTGTCTGAGATTTAGTTCTAAGTACATCCCATAATCAAAAGTCATAATCCACATATTCATCCTGCCATGTCCAATAAAAATTGGGACTTTGTTCAATTTGTCATTGCAAGCTGTAATCACATGCATTTATCTTTGTAAAACAGTCTTGGGTAGTCTCAGATAGCATATTAAACCATTCACAAACTCCTCGGTGCCTGTGGTGCTCAGTGTGAACCTGTGGCTCTTAAATTCCCCTTGGGGAAATTGATGTAAATAGTTCTTGCCAAAAATTTCTGCCTAATTACCTACACGAGATGGCCTACATCTAAAAGGTGTTTTGGGGTTTAGGGAAATGGCCGAACATTATATCAATATTTGTGGCGGGTCTGGGGGGGCATTTTGGGACATTTCTGGCCTGTGCCCCCCCCCCGCCCCCCCCCCCCCCCATCTGTCAATCAAGACGGAAGGCATGTGTGGTTTATTGGGTGAAAAATAAACCTCAGGTGTTTGTTGGCGGAAGAATAAACCCTCAGGTGTTAATGTTTATTGGGGAAAGAATAAACCCTCAGGTGTTAATATGTTTATTGGGGAAAGAATAAACCCTCAGGTGTTAATATGTTTATTGGGGAAAGAATAAACCCTCAGGTGTTAATATGTTTATTGGGGAAAGAATAAACCCTCAGGTGTTAATATGTTTATTGAAGAAAGAATACCCCTCTGTAAATTGGGGTCCACGTGTGTCTGCCAGACCGGGGGCCCCTCCACCTCTTTTAACAGGAGGGGAGGCTTTCCTTGGAGTACTCAGTGTCAGCAGTACTATCAACCAGGGAGCAATTCTTTGGGAAACAGATATGTCAACCAATGCAACCCCTGTCCACATGTTTTCTATACATGAGACTCCATTGGCACTTGTGCCCAACACAAGGCCCCCGTTTTCCCCGCTATGCACCTTGTGTGTTGTTAGCTCGGTTGTTCCCCCCAGACCTGTTTATTTAGTAAGCAATGCGGCCAATTATCTCCACTTTCCTGTTGTGTGCACAGCTTGTGTTCAGCTGGTTATGATATCAATAAATGGGTAAATCAAGTTGGTGTTATGGGTTTTGTTTCCACGGTAATGATTTGAACCCAATATAGTGGAGGGAAGTTTGTGTATATTCCCCATTGTTTTTGCTATCAGTTGGCTAAGCCACTTCAGCCAAGAGTTTAGATGTCCCTAGGTGGGTATATCGACTGTTCAATTAATCAATGATGTAAAAAGTACATTAAGGTATTCCATGTATAATGAAAGGATAATGAACAATTTTGAAGGATTTAGATCAACATAAAAGTTTATTCTAAAATAATGATGAAAGTGAAGCAGATGAAATTCACATGACTGGTAAATGATTAGAAGCTGACCTTTTTGCACTTAAGACTTTTTTGGAAGAGTTGTCTGCCCTTTGTAAAAATAAGAAAAATCTAATTTTCTAAAAATGTGTGTGGTCAATGATTAATTTTATTTCATAAATTCATAAAAAGAAAATGTATGTAACTTTCTACCAAGAGATTAGTATGAAAATATAATTTGTTTTTAAAATATTGTAATAAAACATGCTTTTCCCATATACTTCAATGTTAAATTCTAGGTGAAATAAATCAAGCAGTAAACAAAATTTTGAAAATTCCTATGGTGAAATATTTTTATTTGATGAACCCTTCAAAATGATACCATGATTACAAATATTCCACCATCCACTTATTAGATATGAAATATGGTCATTATACATTGAATACCTTAAGTTGTAAAGCTAACTATATATGTGAATATAAGGTTGTTAAATCAGTCTTCAAAAATCTAATTGAAAAACTAAAAAATCAGGCAAAGTTTGTTAACATAAAAAATAAAAGAACATTCTTATTTCATAAAAACGAGTATCATATTTTAGATAATATAAAATGTAAAATCTTTTATGAAGTTTTATTAAAAAGTAAATTTATATATCCCCTGTATCAGAAAAAATTCCAAACTGAATATGAAATAAACCAAGAAGATTGGAAACAGATATATACATGTATTCAAAAAATCAAATTTGCATTGGACAAAAATATTGCAGAATTTAATTATAAACTGTTGAATAATACACTTTGCTGCAAGCAAATGCTGAGCAAGTGGAAGAAAGAGCAAAATGGAAATTGTTTTTTATGTGATATGACTGAAAATATTGAACACCTGATTTTCAAATGTAAAATTGTACAAAACATTTGGAAAATTGTAAGTCTCACCACAAAAGTTAACATCAGATGGAAAGATATATTGATTGGATTTCATCATGAAAATAACAGAAAGATACAATTGTTAAACAATATCATATCTTTTGTTGCTCTTAAAATATATAAATATAAGATGTTCTGTAGACTAGAAAATGTGGATGAACAGGAATACAATATTCAGAACCATATCAAACAAAAAGTTTTATTTTGAAATACTGTAAATGTAATCTAAATATGGATGTTATAGAAAAACTAGGTAATGTTTTGTGACATGTATTTATATGTGTGTATGTATATGTGTACAGACTGTCATCACATTGTATATTTTTATAATACACACTATGAACTTATTCATAGTAACAAGGTTTATTTTTGTGTGTGATTGAAATCAATATTATAAATGTATTTAATAAACCGCTACTTCCGGGAGTAACCTGTCTCCCAGCTAGGCTGCCTAAGGGTCATCTACGGACTCTTTTAAGTTGGCGTGTGTGGACCTTTAAGGCAGCATGAGCAGTATATTAATTCTTCAGTCTATTTAAATAACATTATTTTTATGAATCAAATCTTAAATCATCTCATCTATAGTGATGTTCTTTTTTCTTTAAAAAAAAATGTATAATAGTTTGTTTTGTTTGTCCAAACAAATATCATAATTGATATACATAATGATTTTTTTAATATACATTATAATACGCTAGACAGATAAATATACTTAAGCTTGTACATTATAGAATAGAATTTATAGAATGTGCCGTGCGTGGCACAGTAGGAAATGTCTTGTTAAATTTTGAGGGAGCTTAGCCAGGGCCCCATCCCTGACAGCTGCCCTATAGTGTATTTTATTATTACTATCATTATTGTTATAGAATAGGTTCTGGGAAATAATATATATATATATTTAAAAAAAACAAAACATGCAAGCAGGCCGCAGAAGCACTCGGATCACCTCGGTCGATTCCAACTGGATGTAGGGTACTGGAATCTGCTGAAGTTTGCCGAATGGCCGCAGAAGATGAAAGAAATCATTCTATTCCTTTTCTCTTTAGACCGAACCACACTGGCGATATGCAATATGTACATTCCTCCAGCACGAATAGGACGCGCACGCGCATGTTTCGAATTCTCACTTGTTTGGACTCGACTCCTCTTACCACCTCAAGACCGCTAGGGTGTATTACTTTGAGTAGTTGTGTGAATCCGCAACATAATCTCGAAACACTGCACACTCTGAATAAATAGATATTACGTAATAAATGAAATAAATTGAACCTGAAACAAACGCAGTACTATGACAAGCCCTTTTACAATGTATTCGTAAAATAAGATATCTCGTTAAATAAGAGAGATATCTCTATAAGTTAGAGATATCTCTTTTTACGCTAGGGAGATATCTCTTTGACCAAAAGAGATATCTCATTAACTATAAAAGACATCTCTTTAAACAAGATATAATCTCTTTAAACAAAAGAGACATCTCTATACGCTAGGGAGATATCTCTTTCTCTTAAATAGATATCTCTTTAGATTCCCCCCCCCCCCCCATGATCATAATGACTTCTCGTTACATTACCATTAATATGATGTAATCCTATTTTTTAACCTATCAAAATACTTCTAGTGTAAAAAAAAAAAAAAAAATGGCGGAAAAGGTCGAATAGATGGAACCCTGGGGTAACATTATCAAGTTGCCGAGAGACTAAATCCAGTCTAGCTCACATATTTTATCAATTTATTGTCTTTGCTTCTTTTTTTTTTTTTTTTTGTTACCTGTATACACTTCACATGTGGTAAACGTAAAATCTTCGCCCGGGATTGCAACCATCTTGGTAAGGGATGGGGTTTAGGGATACTTCCTTAAGTATTCAAACTAATAAAAATATTGGAAAGAGATATCTCTTTTTCTTTGAGAGATATCTCTTTTTTAACGATTAGGAATTCTTAGAGTGATATCTCTTTAAGTGAAGGAGATATCTCTCAAAGTAAAAGAGATATCTCTCCGAGTAAAAAAAAAGATATCTCTTTAAGTGAAAGAGATATCTCTCAAAGGGAAATAGATATTTTTCTAATTAAAAGAGATACCTCTTAAAGTAAAATAAATATCCCACTAAGTGAAAGATTATTCTATATATAGAAAACTAGTGCTTGCTTTTAAGGTTCTTAAACATATGACACCAGAATATATGAACGTTTTTTTTTTATATAGTTTTTTCAGCCAAGTTAGTTCCAGAACAACAATTAAGAAGTAGCGATAGTGGCATTTTATATTTACTAAAAGTTCGAACTGAATATTATAAATGGTCTTTTCAGGTATCCTCCACAATTTTATGGAATCACTTGCCCGAGTCTGTCAGAAGCTGTTATTCTATTACATCTTTTAAATCAGCATATTTGCAGCATTATTACTCAGATAAGTTATAAACAGATACACTGTATGTTTATTTTTCCCCAATGATATCGTGCGTATATTTTATGTATATATTTGATATTTCTATTTTCTCATTTATCTGTCTGTGAATATGTTTTATACAGTACCACAATGTAAACTAGTCATTTGTACTAATTGTGCTATCCTGCCTAAATAAAGAATTTGTTATTATTAGTCCCCTACCGACGAAGTCGAGGGAACTTTAGGTTTGCATTCCGTCCGTCTGTCTGTCCGTCAGTCCAGTTTTCCGCACTTTTTCTCTCTGTTCTTGCAGATATTTATTTATATTTGGTATGTTGCTTTGCCATAACAAGTTACAGATCAAGTTCGAATTTGGTCTCGGTCAGTTGATTTTTCAATTAGTGATGGCCCTTACACTTCGAAAAATAGCATGAATCATCAGTTTTCCGAACTTTTTTTGTTTGTGCTTGCAGATATTCATTTGATATTTGGTACATTGATTTGCCAATTGCACAATTTTAATGGATACCTTTCAACAAATTAGCAGCGATTTAGGTGTTCCGTTTGTCAGGTGAAAAACAGAGGGTCCAACTACACATATAGTGTTCGTGGGTTTAGGTATGGACTCGGTTAATCAGTCAATCTTCATACCAATTGACAAAGTGGAAGGAAATACTCGAAATTCAAGGCAAATCCAAAATCACATTAAAGCAGCTTCAGTCATTAGCAGGCTCACTATCATTCATAACAAAGGCGTTACCAGCAGGTAGGGCATTCACATGTCGCTTGTATGGGTTAATGTCCGGTATCTCTTGACCACATCACTATATACGGCTTTTCAAAGAAATACACAGTGACCTCCAGATGTGGTTAAAATTTCTTGATGAATTTAATGGTATTACAAAATTTCCGGATGTGGAATGGGAATCCGACGAAAATTTACAATTTTATTCAGACTGCTCAGGAACAGTAGGATGCGGTGTCGTTTTCAGTACTTCTTGGGCATGTCTCAGTTGGCCACAGGAGTATGAGGCGCCGTTTTAATATTTTTAAAGTATTTTTTAAGTCTATTTTTTGATATCAGAAAATAATTTTTTGATATCAGAAATTCGAATTCTTTGATATCAAATAATAAGTCATTTTCTGATATCAAAATTTTTATTATTTTATATAAAAAAAAAGATTTTCTGATATCAAAAATAGTTAATATCCAAAAATAATTTTCTGATATCAAAAAATACATTAAATTTTCTGATATCAAGAAATATAATTTTTTGATATCAGAAATTCACATTCTTGATATCAAAAATATAAAACATTTTCTGATATCAAAAATTCGAATTCCTGATATCAAAAAATCATTTTCTGATATCAAAAAATCATTTTCTGATATCATGAATTCAAACTGATTTCTTGATATCACAAAATATATTTTCTGATATCAGAAAATAAAAGAAAATGGCGAAAAATCTCTACATAAACTAGTTCTAATTGTAACAGGGACCGTTACAGATGTTCCCCAAACCTCCCCCAATTAAAAAGTGATGTCCTTGTGAATCTATAGGAAAAAATCATTTTATTTCAGCCTTTAATTACATGTAGTACGTTCAATATGGTCATTTCAGTACTAAGAAATGAAAGAAAGCGCTGCACGTGCATACACGCGCACGCGTGTATGATTCCGAATTTTTGTTGATGTCGTTCAACAGGCATTTGTATCATATACCCACAGTATGAATTTCATAACGTTTCCAACAAATATAAGGAAGTTATAGCGATTTTAAAATCGTCCAATCAGAAATCAGCACACGTGCATGCACGTGATGAGCAGTAATTCTAACCACAGCAATTTGTAAGGAGTACCAAGACACATCAAAACCCCTAATATCAATAGAATTTGATGAAAAACAAAAACGTTGTCGTCCTTTAAAAATTGAAGATTTAAAAAACGTTGCACGCGCATGCGCGTGTGCGTTGGCATTTTTATTGTTACACCAATATGTCGATACACATATTGTCTACGTATGCTGTGAATATCATCTCATTCGCTCTATAAATAAGATAGTTACAAACGTTTGAGTATTATCCAATCAAAATGAAGCGCACGTGCATGCGCGTGCAAATTGTTAATTTTGACCATGCAAATCAGTTAAGGGTCTCAATATCTACCTACGATATAAATTTCAAGCCATTTCAATGAACAACAAAAAAGTTAGACTGATTCCAAAGTTAGTGTACAAATTTTGTAATGCGCGTGCACGCGCATGCGTGCGCGTGCTGACAAAATAACTATTATTTTTCATATGTACAAATGATATACTCTCATCCTATTTAGGTTTTATATCGCTTCCTTCAATATTCTGATTTTCCATTTTTTGTACCAAAATTACAATGCACGTGCGCGCGCGTGCATGCACGTGCAGACAAAATGACTATCACTATGCACATCTACAAACGCTATACTATCATCCTGGAAAGTTTCATATCGATCCCTTTTGTAGTTTCTGAGAACACTACCGGACAAAAAAGTACCGGAGAAAAAGAATAATAACTAGTTCTAATTGTAACGGGGACCGTTACATATGTTCCCCAAACCTCCCCCAATTAAAAAAGTGATGTCCTTGTGAATCTATAGAAAAAAATCATTTTATTTTAGCCTTTAATTACATGTAGTACGTTCAATATGGTCATTTCAGTACCAAGAAATGAAAGAAAGCGTTGCACGTGCATACACGCGCACACGTGTATGATTCCGAATTTTTGTTGATGTCGTTCAACAGGCATTTGTATCATATACCCACAGTATGAATTTCATAACGTTTCCACCAAATATAAGGAAGTTATAGCGATTTTAAAATCGTCCAATCAGAAATCAGCACACGTGCATGCACGTGATGAGCAGTAATTCTAACCACAGCAATTTGTAAGGAGTACCAAGATACATCTAAACCCCTAATATGAATAGAATTTGATGAAAAACAAAAACGTTATCGTCCTTTAAAAATTGAACATTTAAAAAACGTTGCACGCGCATGCGCGTGTGCGTTGGCATTTTTTGTTACACCAACATATAGATACACATATTGTCTACATATGCTGTGAATATCATCTCATTCGCTTCATAAATAAGATAGTTACAAACGTTTTAGTATTATCCAATCAAAATGAAGCGCACGTGCATGCGCGTGCAAATTGGTAATTTTGACCATGTAAATCAGTTAAGGGTCTCAATATCTACCTATGATATGAATTTCAAGCCATTTCAATGAACAACAAAAAAGTTACACTGATTCCAAAGTTAGCGTACAAATTTTGTAATGCGCGTGCACGCGCATGCGTGCGCGTGCTGGCAAAATAACTATTATTTTTCATATGTACAAATGATATACTATCATCCTATTTAGGTTTTATATCGCTTCCTTCAATATTCTGATTTTGCATTTTTTGTACCAAAATTGCAATGCACGTGCGCGCGCGTGCATGCACGTGCAAACAAAATGACTATCACTATGCACATCTACAAACGCTATACTATCATCCTGGAAAGTTTCATATCGATCCCTTTTGTAGTTTCTGAGAACACTACCGGACAAAAAAGTACCGGAGAAAAAGAATAATAATAATAATAATAATAAGAAACAGAGTAAAAACAATATGTTCCCAAACTTTGTTTGGGGAACATAATAATAATAAGAAGAAGAAGAAGAAACAGAGTAAAAACAATATGTTCCCAAACTTTGTTTGTGGAACATAACTAGATGCGATCTCGTTGCGAGCAACGAGTGGGTCTTCCGTCCAATTTTAGATGTGATGAGATAAGAATTTGACTGAGATTTTCGTTCATAAATAATGATACAAATATATTGTCTAGACGTACAATTTAGCTTCTGTAATGTTTCACAAATATTGATCATTTAAGTGCTATGAATTAAAGAATCCCTGCCGCTCTCGGCCACTAATGAAAGGGGTCAGCCTTTTTTTCGACAAAAAAGGTTAATAATGTTATTTACTGCGATACAAATTCGACTGATCAGGCAAGTCATGTCGCCCGGAGGCCTTTTTTTTTTTTAATATCATTTTAGATATACCTCGCAAAACTGAACAAATTTTGTTCTACATGTCCTATTAAAATTTTCTTGAGAAAAAAGTTATTGATTGCGACATTTATCAGACTGTTAAGGCGAGTCATTAGGCCCGTGGGCCTTTTTCTTGATATCATTTGAAAGATCTTGCAAAACTGAACAACTTTTGTTCTACATGTCTTATCAAAAGTTTTTCGAGAAAAAAGTTATTGATTGTGACATTAATCAAACTGTTCAGGCGAGCCATGAGGCCCGTTCGCCTTTTTCATGATGTTGTTCGAAAGATCTTGCAAAACTGAACAACTTTTGTTCTAGATGTCTTATTAAAAGTTTCTTGACAAAAATGTTATAGCTTGCAACAATAACCCAACTGTTCAGGTGAGCCATGAGACCTGCAGGCCTATTTCTTAACATCGTTAGTTAACGCTTGCGAAACTGAACAACTTTTGTTCTACATGTCTTGTCAAAAGTTTCTCGAGAAAAAAGTTATCAATATTATTAATTGTGATACAATTCGACTGTTCAGGCGAGCCATGACGCCCTGAGGCCTAGTTTTTGATATCATTAGATAGATCTTGCAAAACTAAACAACTTTTATTCTACATGTCTTATCAAAAGTTTCGTGAGAAAAAAGTTAATCATTGTAACAGAAATTCAATGGTTCAGGCGAGCCATGAGGCCTATGGGCCCATTTCTTGATATGACACGAAAGATCTCAATAAACTGTACAACTTTTGTTATATATGTCTAAGCAAAATATTTACGAATAAAAAGTTATGATTTAAAACGTGGAAAAAAATGGAACACTTTTTTAAACTCCATTTTCGACCCCTACCGAGCTTCCATACTAGGCACTTCCGGAAATTTTGAAAACCGATGTGCACAACTACAACATGTCGTCTAACATCACTGAAAATTTCAGCACTCTAGCTTTTATCGTTTTTGAGATTTTGGCTGGACAAAATGGTCATCTGAAAATCGATAAAAGGGGGATAACTTCCAACCGGAAGTGAATTTTCAAAAATCCAAAAAAAGATATAAACTTCAAATAGCAATGTATCAACCCTTAAAATTTGAAGTAAATCGGTCAAGCCATCTCTGAGAAATCCTCTGCACAAAATCGGTAAGGAAAAAAAAAAAAGAATAAAAATAATAACTAGTGATCCTAATTGTTCGCGAACAATTAGAGGGCTTTCCACCTACAATGATTTAAAGATAGATATTTAAGAATATTTAGGATGATGTACGAAACTCAAAACGACTTAGAAAATTTAATAATTTTCTCAATGATCTTGACCTTTGACCTTGACCTCATTTTGAAGGTCAAAGGTCATCGGTCTTAATCCAAGTGATTCCATGTCTCTATCTATATTAATGTAAAAGCTATAAGCTTAAAAAATGTTAATCAAGACATTCAGGGTCAATAATTTGTTTAGGGGTTTTCGGTTACTTTCGGTTAACTTCTCAATGCTAAAAATACTTTGAAAGACCTTGAAAATGGAAAAAAATTAATTTTGATGATGACCTTTGACCTTGACCTCATTTTGAAGGTCAAAGGTCATCGGTCTTAATGCAAGTGGTCCCATGTCTCTATCTCTATTAATACAAAAGTTATAGGCTTAGATAATGATATTGGAGACTTTCAGGGGCAATAACTATGCTTAAGGGTTTTCGTATCCCTTTGATTATTTTTTCTTTGCAAGAGGGTTTTACTGTGAATTCATTAGCGAAGGTTTCGTGTCTCTATGACTTTCCGTTAAGTAGGAGTAGCGATAACAAGGTTTTCGACGCGAGTCTCCGAAATTCACAGAAGGGTCAAAGTTCAAAGTTGTAATGCATACTATCAAAACCAATCAAGAAGTCAATACTTACCCATATAATATTTCAATGCTATCTTAAGCAGGAAAGAGAGTATAAAAAGTGCTATTTTTTCCTCTTTTCTGATGACCTTGACCTTTGACCTTGACCTAATTTTCAAGGTCAAAGGTCACCGATCCTATTCCAGTTGGTCCCATGTCTCTACGACAAACCGTTCTCAAGCTCGACATATTTTACGAATAAATCGCAAAACATAAAGAGGCATTAACTCCCCTTAGGGGACACCGAACCCCTTCATTTGAAATTCTTCGCTTCTACTAATTACCCTCTGTGTTTTAGAAAAGGTTTCATCCTCCTATCATTTACGGTTACAAAGTAGAAGTGCTAACAATGATTTCTGCGAAAGGTCAAATAACTCCGTAAGGGGTCAAAGTTCAATTACGCAGGGTGAACTGTATTCGTTTCTCAAGAAGTACTATATGATGGACTATAAAGTTTTTCGATAAGTCTTAAGACGAAGATTTTTTTTGACGGCAGGAAAATAATAATAAACAGAACAATAACAATAGGACTTTCCACAGAAAGGTGGAAAGCCCTAATAATAATAACTAGATGCAATCTCGTTGCGAGCAACGAGTGGGTCTTCCGTCCAATTTTAGATGTGATGAGATAAGAATTTGACTGAGATTTTCGTTCATAAATAATGATACAAATATATTGTCTAAACGTACAATTTAGCTTCGGTAATGTTTTACAAATATTGATCATTTAAGTGCTATGAATTAAAGAATCTCTGCCGCGCTCGGCCACTAATGAAAGGGGTCAGCCTTTTTTTCGACAAAAAAGTTAATAATGTTATTTACTGCGATACAAAGTCGACTGATCAGGCGAGTCATGTCGCCCGGAGGCCTTTTTTTATCATTCTAGATATACCTCGCAAAACTGAACAAATTTTGTTCTACATGTCCTATTAAAATTTTCTTGAGAAAAAAGTTATTGATTGCGACATTTATCAGACTGTTAAGGCGAGTCATAAGGCCCGTGGGCCTTTTTCTTGATATCGTTTGAAAGATCTTACAAAACTGAACAACTTTTGTTCTACATGTCTTATCAAAAGTTTTTCGAGAAAAAAGTTATTGATTGTGACACTAATCAAACTGTTCAGGCGAGCCATGAGGCCCGTTCGCCTTTTTCATGATGTTGTTCGAAAGATCTTGCAAAACTGAACAACTTTTGTTCTAGATGTCTTATTAAAAGTTTCTTGACAAAAATGTTATAGCTTGCAACAATAACCCAACTGTTCAGGTGAGCCATGAGACCTGCAGGCCTATTTCTTAACATCGTTAGTTAACGCTTGCGAAACTGAACAACTTTTGTTCTACATGTCTTGTCAAAAGTTTCTCGAGAAAAAAGTTATTAATGTTATTAATTGTGATACAAATTCGACTGTTCAGGCGAGCCATGACGCCCTGAGGCCTAGTTTTTGATATCATTAGATAGATCTTGCAAAACTGAACAACTTTTATTCTACATGTCTTATCAAAAGTTTCGTGAGAAAAAAGTTAATCATTGTAACAGAAATGCAATGGTTCAGGCGAGCCATGAGGCCTATGGGCCCATTTCTTGATATGACACGAAAGATCTCAATAAACTGTACAACTTTTGTTATATATGTCTAAGCAAAATATTTACGAGTAAAAAGTTATGATTTAAAACGTGGAAAAAAAATGGACACTTTTTAAAACTCCATATTCGACCCCTACCGAGCTTCCATACTAGGCACTTCCGGAAATTTTGAAAACCGATGTGCACAACTACAACATGTCGTCTAACATCACTGAAAATTTCAGCACTCTAGCTTTTATCGTTTTTGAGATTTTGGCTGGACAAAATGGTCATCTGAAAATCGATAAAAGGGGGATAACTTCCAACCGGAAGTGAATTTTCAAAAATCCAAAAAAAGATATAAACTTCAAATAGCAATGCATCAACCCTGAAAATTTGAAGTAAATCGGTCAAGCCATCTCTGAGAAATCCTCTGCACAAAATCGGTAAGGAAAAAAAAAAGAATAAAAAAAATAATAATAATAACTAGACACGATCTCGTTGCGAGCAACGAGTAGGTCTTCCGTCCGATTTGTTGATGCACTCGGAGTTAAAAAAAAAAAAAAAAAAAGACAAATGAGTCCCAATTTAGTTTCCGACTTTAAGACACTTTAGATATAATCAATTTTTCATATCATAAGCTTCTGAAGCAAAGTTGCGGTGAAATTCGTTTGAAATTCGACTCTCCAGGCGAGCCATAAGGCCCGCGGGCCTATTTCTTGATGTCATTTGTTAGCCCTCTATAGACTCAACAACTTTATTTCTATATGTCTTTACAAAATATTTACCTGTAAAAAGTTATTGAGATCGACCGATATCGACAAAAAATCGACTCTACAGGCGAGCCATTAGGACCATAGGCCTATTTCTTGATATCAATCGATAGATCTCGATAAACTGAACAACTTTTGTTCAATATGTCCTTACAAAATATTTACCAGTTACAAGTTTTTGAAATCGACTGATATCGACAAAAATCGACTCTACAGGCGAGCCATGAGGCCCACAGACCCATTTTTTGATCTTGATCGATAGGTTATGACACATTGAACAACTTTTGTTCAATAATGCTTTTCAAAAAATATGTCGTTTTAAAGATATGAGGCGTCAAATATTTACGATTTTGGCCCTTAAAATCTCTAATTACGTAACATATGACCTACTTTTTGATTTGATAAGATCAAGCTCGTTGAGATGAACATTTCCGCTTCTACAACTTATTATAAAATATTAATAGTTTCTGAGATATTCTCAAAAACATTTGGACCCTTCTGAACCCCTAATTTAAAGGGCCAGCCCGTTTTGCTTGATATCGTAAGAAAGGCCTTGTCATTTTAAACAGTTTTTGCTCAACAAGTATTTAGAAATTCTTTACCGTTCTCGAGTTATCTCTACAAGAAATATTTAGGGGCCAAACTGTAGCTCCCTAACGGGGCCACATAGGGAAAAAACGAAATGTACATATTGTTTAGATTATCATTCTGAACAACTTTTGTTCAATAATGCTTTTCAAAATATTTGTCGTTTTCAAGATATGAGGCGTCAATTATTTATGATTTTGGCCCTTAAAATCCCTTATTACGTAACATATGACCTACTTTTTGATTTGATAAGAACAAGCTCGTTTAGATGAACATTTCCGCTTCAATGACTTATTACAAAATATTAATAGTTTCTGAGATATTCTCATAAACCTTTGGACCCTTCTGGACCCCTAATTTAAAGGGTCAGCCCCTTTTGCTTGATATCGTAAGAAAGGTCATGACATTTCAAACATTTTTTGTTCAACAAGTATTTAGAAATTCTTTACCGTTCTCGAGTTATTTCTAGAAGTAATTTTTAGGGGCCAAACTGTAGCTCCCTAACGGGGCCACATAGGGTAAAAACGAAATATGCATATTGTTCAGATCATCATTCTGAACAACTTTTGTTCTTTATTGCTTTTCAAAATATTTGTCGTTTTCGAGATACAAGGGGTAAAAAAATTATGGTTTTGGCCCTTAAAATCCCTTATTACGTAACATATGACCTAAATTTTTATCTGAATAGATTTGGATTGTTGAGATGAACATTTTTTGTTCTTTGACTTATACCAAAATATTAACGATTTTTGAGATATTTGATCTAGACTTTGAGCCCTTCTAGATCTCTAATTTAAGGGGCTAGCCCCTAAATCTTGATATTTTCGAAAAGATCTCGTAAATGTGCACAACTTTTGTTCTACATGTCTTAACAAAATATTTGCAAGAAAAAAGATATTGGAGATGAAAGGTCAAAAATCGCCGAAATCGGCGAAAAATTGTGGCATCCATTTTTTCAGGTCCAGGCGAGCGTTTAGGCAAATCGCCTCCGGTAAAATCGAATCCCCCACAAATCTTCTAAAATGTTTACTCTATCTTGTGTAGAAATTTCAAGACTCTAGCTTCAAAACTAACGGAGGAGATGTGTGGACAACAAGGCCCTTCAAAAAGTCACTAAAAGAGAGATAACTCCTGACCGGAAGTGACGTCAAGCACGAAATTTTGCAA
>NC_079164.1:30766416-30828916 GCF_947568905.1 Ostrea edulis
TAAAAATGAGATAGCAGATGCAATTTCTCGTTTTCAGTGGACGAGATTCAGGCAGTTAGCACTTTGGGCAGATTAATTATTGCTCTCTTCAATTCATTTGATGAGAGCATCAATTCAGTAGAATTTAAATCATTTACAATGATTTTGTATAATGAATTAATGCGTGCATCAATTCTTTTAAAGAGAGCAACAATTCAATTAAAGAGATAATTAATTCAATTGTGGATATGTTGAATTGAAGATATCTTTGATTATATAGTTGCTCTCTCTAAAAGAATTATTGCTCTCTTCAAATGAATTAAATATATCATTAATTCAATTGAAGAGAGCAATAATTGAATTAATGCGCGCATTAAATCAATTATTGCTCTCATCAAATGAATTAATGCGCGCATCAATTCAATTATTGCTCTCATCAATTGATTTAATGCGCGCATTATATCAGTTATTGCTCTCTTCAATTGAATTGTAGCGCGCATCAATTCAATTGTTGATATCATTAATTCATTTGAAGAGATCATTAATTCAATTAAAGCGCGCATCAATTCAACTGA
Organism: Ostrea edulis; assembly: GCF_947568905.1. Taxonomy (NCBI): domain Eukaryota; kingdom Metazoa; phylum Mollusca; class Bivalvia; order Ostreida; family Ostreidae; genus Ostrea; species Ostrea edulis. The sequence continues at coordinate 30,766,971 of NC_079164.1, forward strand.
AGAATTAATGCTATCATCAATTCAATTAATGCGCGCAATAATTCAGAATTGAATATATCATTAATTATTTGAAGAGATCTTTAATTCAATTGTTGCGCGCATCAAATGAATTGATGATATCTTTAAATAATTATAGATATCTTCAATTATTTGAGTTTATGTTAATTTGGCGCTCCATACATATAACAGTCCCAACAATATACTGCACCTTTCTGACCTACTACTGAGTAAAGACGCAATCAAATTTAACTTGCGTTTTTCTAAAAGAGATCAGTATGGGAATGGTTTAGTGATTACAATCAGTAAATCGATTGAATCAACAGTATGCTTTGACTTGTTGGAAGAATTTTTGCATTTTAGATCTCAGATTGATGGTCCTTTATTCTGTCATATCAATGATTCCCCGTTGTCAGCTTATCAGTTCTCGAGTGTATTGCACAAAGCATTAAGATTTCTAGGTATTGAAACGAAAACATTCAAACCACATTCGTTTAGAATAGGGGCTGCTACTCACATGTATTTGTCAGGCATACCTGAACAAGAAATTCAGAGAAGGGGTAGATGGCTCTCCAATGCATATAAAAATTACCCCAGAGCTGAGCTGGCTACATTTTAGATGCAAATAATGATATCACAATAGTGAGTCTTGACGCATAAGTTACAACCAATTGAAATAATTCGAAGTGTTTTTCAAATTTCATGTACGCAGTCTTAAATGTGTTATGTATTGTTAATAAATCTTGCATTCAATATGGATTGTGGGATCATCACTTATTAAAAGAACAGAACAATTTGCATTGAATTCACCTGAGTTTGGCAAAGACCTTGCTTTATCTGGCATATCAGTGTCGTGGAAGGGAATATCGGGATTGAGTTTTGACAATTTTCAGAAGGTTATTTTTGACATGTACTCCACAAATCCACATCCAAGGTTTCTGGTTATACATGTAGGGGGTAATGACATTGACAAACATAATAATCCATTATGTAGACAACAAAAGTTCATGAAGCATGTAATCAACAGGTTGAGTTTGGCTATGCCGTTGACTTGCATTGTATGGTCACCTATATTACCTAGAGTTTATTGGCGCCATGCCATATTAAATATCTAGGTGTAGGAGTAATATAGTTCTACTGCTAGTTTTGTTTTAAAGAAAGGAGGCGCTTCCATTAAACATCAGGATATAAGTATGGAGCAAAGTAAACTATTTCTTAGTGATAGAGTTCACTTATCTCCCTTGGGCAATCATGTTTTTGTGTCAACTTTGCAGGCTGCTCTAAGGCAGTTTAATTGAGGTATGCTGGATGTTGCGCAATTCAGAGGTTTTTTTTACGGTTTCGTATTCGCATATTAGAATTTCTGTTGTTTGTCCTGTTAGACGCCCGTGTTAAGAAATGAAACTTATAATTCTTTGTTTGATGCATGTATCAAACGAAACATTGAACGGAAAACTTCATCAATGCGCTACGCATGAGAGCATCAATTGAATTAATGAGAGCAATAATAGATTTGATGCGCGCATTAATTCAATTACTGTTCTCTTCAATTCAATTGACGAGAGCATCAATTTCGTAGAAATATTGCTCGCAATAATTAATTTAGAGCTCGGTATAAATAATTTGATGATCTCTTTAATTCAATTGAAGATATCTTTAATTATTTACAATGCTTTTGTATAAGGAATTAATTAATGCGCGCATCAATTCTTTTAAAGAGAGCAACAATTCAATAATTCAATTGTGGATATGTTGAATTGAAGATATCTTTAATTATATAGTTGCTCTCTCTAAAAGAATTATTGCTCTCTTCAAATGAATTAAAGATATCATTAATTCAATTGAAGAGAGCAATAATTGAATTAATTCGCGCATTAAATCAATTATTGCTCTCATCAAATGAATTAATGCGCGCATCAATTTAAATATTGCTCTCATCAATTCATTTAATGCGCGCATTATATCAATTATTGCTCTCTTCAATTGAATTGTAGCGCGCATCAATTCAATTGTTGATATCATTAATTCCTTTGAAGAGATCATTAATTCAATTAAAGCGCGCATCAATTCAGCTGAAGAATTAATGCTATCATCAATTCAATTAATTAATACGCGCAATAATTCAGAATTGAAGATATCATTAATTATTTGAAGGGATCTTTAATTCAGTTGTTGCACGCATCAAATGAATTGATGATATCTTCAAATAATTGAAGATATCTTCAATTATTTGAGTTTATGTTAATTTGGTGCTCCATAGATATATGGATATGAATGGGAACTGTTTTGGCTTTATGATTGATGATTATGCATTTATTTGTTGATTACTAATTGTGATGATATGTGCTAATTTTTACGCTAATGGTCAAAATTCAGCCGCTGTGTTGGCGGTTAGATTTCATGCGTGAAATCCAATTGGCGCAATTTTGACAGAAAACCATTTGCTGAGGGATACTGTTGTCTCCAGGTCCCCCAGCTCTGATATGGTTTGTTGAATATTTGTGAATGCTATGCTGCCAAAAGCTTACAGGTGGTAAGATCGGCGCATAGGGTATGGACATGCGAGTGGCATATTAACGGTGAATGTTGTTTCAAATAAAAAGCCATGACAGTTCCGCCAATATGCTTTTGAGTATTTTTTTTTCAGGTCAGAGGTGGTTAAAATAAGTAAACTACCCATTAAGCTGAAATATGTAGACATCAACTTTATTCACATGTATTGATTAATTTTAGTTTAATAACTAACTGTTACAGAAACACTGCTTTTCAACACCGTCATTTGTCAGCCCAAGGTAATAATTCTAAACCACCCTTATTGTATCAGCTGAAGACTCGGGACAATTTTGCACTTATTGACGTCACCAGCTCTGTGGGGGAGTGTGACACATTCTGAACTATGCAGAGCGATCAAGGCTGTAACATTAAGGTAAACAAGAAACATTGACATAAGCGTCAAAGAACGACCGCAAATAATTTGTTACATTTTACTGACCGTACAAAATGCTCATTTTGCATGATTACAAGTATCAATGATGTAGATTAATTTTCACAAAATGTCATGCGAAAATTTTATCCCATTCTGTACGTGGCCCCATTCTACATCCTTGCACCGTGATTTGAACTTAAATCTGCACTACCTGTGGTTGCTTGCATATTAACGTGACTAATCATGGCGCTGTTGCTTTAAAGAAAATAATTTTCTTTGTTTCACAGTTGTGACCCTAACCTACCCCCCCCCCCCCCCGGGGGGGGGGGGGGCTATAATTTGAATCTACACTACCTGGGGATACTGTTCTTGTGAAGATGTTTAGAATATTATTATTCAATGGCATAGAAATATATAATGACTAATCAAAACATTTATTTTGTACAAAAAGAAGAGAAACCTAATAAAACTATGTTAGATAACTGCTTTTAGTGTAAAGAAATATATAAGGAGCAATCTAAGTAGGAATCAGATCTCACTCACATGGAGACGTCACCACTGCCGGTGAAGGGCTGCAAAATTTAGGCCTATGCTCGACAGAGAGGGATCTTTATCGTGTCACACCTGCTGTGACACGGGACCTCGGTTTTTGTGATCTCATCCGAAGGACCGCCCCATTTAGTCGCCTTCTACGACAAGCACCTATTCTAACCCGGGTCCCCACGGGGAATTTTATGAAGGAGAAATGGTTATCTATTTTAAACGTCTTATCTAATGGCTCGTTAAAGCATCTCCTATGAAGTATGATTTCTCCATTGAGAGAGTGATACAAGCTCTCGCTTAATTTAAATGAATGAAAAAAGGGCGTTTTGTTTGCAAATAACAGATTTTAGAAAACCTTCGTCGCATGCATGAATATCTAACAAAACATTCCTAAAAGACTCGATAGACGTTCCATTCCAATTTTTTAAAATCAAACAAAAATATTTACAAAAATCAAACAAGAGGCCCACAGGCCATATAGGTCATCCGAGTATTAGTTAAACGTATCACTAACCCTAAGGGCTATGAAATCTACCCCCCCCCCCCAATCCTGTTCTGCATATCTAAACTAAACTCTAATATTCAACAGTACAAAACAATGCTTAAATGTCCCGGAAAGTATATACTGATTGAAGACTTTACATAATCACTATTAATTTTGGCCCCACCCTGGAACCAAATCCCTTAACCCTGTAGGGTCATGAAATTTATAAAGATGGTAAAAGACTATTTACTTCTATTTAGTCTCAATTTAATAGCAATAACATCGTCCTGGAGCCAAAACCTCTATCCCAGGGGTCATGAAATTTACAATTTTGGTAGAGTCTTTCCTGCTTTACATTAGTATGTTCTTTTTTTTTTTTTTATTATTATTATTTTTTTTTTTTACAGACGTGCAGTTGTAGAAAAGAATTTTGAATATTGGTTAATCATTGACAGTTTTTAAACCCCCCCCCCTCCAAGTTCCTGGGGGAGCAGAAACCCTAAAAAAAATTATGTCGCCAAAGATGCTTCATACCAAATTTGACACACACATATTAAGAAGTTAAAAATGCTCAATACGGTATTGTTAACACATTTAATTAATGACCAGTTTGGCCACACCCTGATACCAAACCCCTACCCTTGAGATCACGAAATCTACATTTTTTGTAAAGGGCTACCTGCTCATTCTAAATACATTGTATCCATTTAGTTTCACTTTAGTATCAATGACACGAATGAATCAAGATGTTATTTTAAAGAAATATTTTATACTTAAACACTATATACATGTATCAAGTTGGGCTCCGCCTGCCCAGGAGTCAAAACCTCTACCCCGGGGATCATGAAATTTACAACTTTGGTTGAGGCCTTCCTGCTCTATCTCACTTTGATCTGCATTACAACATAATGAGTCACCTTAGCCTATATCTAAAGATTTTCCATATATTTTCGCATGTAAAACTTTGGTCCCTATTCTGGCCCCAACCTACTCCCGAGGGCCATGATTTTTACAAACTTGAATCTGCATTAAGTCAGGACACTTTCATGTAAATTTCTACTTTCCAAGCTCAGTGCTCCTTCAGAAGATTTTCCCTACGTGTTGGTATGTAAAACTTTGGTCCCATCCTACACCCGGGGGGGGGGGGGCATGATTTTTACAAACTTGAATCTGCACTATGTCAGGAAGCTTTCATGCAAATGTAAACTTCTTTGGCTCAATGGTTCTTGAGAAGATTTGTTTCTATATATATTAGTATATAAAACATTGATCCCCTATTGTGGCCCCATCCTACCCCCCAGGGCCATGATTTTTGCAAACTTGAATCTGCACTATGTCAGGAAGCTTTCATGCAAACGTAACCTTGTTTGGCCTGATGGTTCTTGAGAAGAAGATTTTTCCTATGTTTGCATGTAAAACTTTGGTCCCCTATTGTGGCCCCATCCTACCCCCCCCCCCCCCCCCCCCGGAGGCCATGATTTTTACGCCCCCTTCAAAGAGGGGCATATTGCTTTGCACCTGTCGGTCGGTAGACCACATATTGTCCGCTCAATATCTTGAGAACCATTCACTAGATCGTAATATTTCACTTGTAGGTTGGTTACGAGTAGAAGAGGACCCTTATTGTTTTTCAGGCCAAAAGTCGATCTACTCTGGACATAGGAAGACACTGTCTGTACAATATCTTGAGAACCCTTTGCTTGACAGACACCAAACTTAGTACACTGATACATCTTCAGGAGAAGATGACCCCTCTTGATGTCAGTCAAACTAGGCATAGGAATATACTGTCCACTCAATATTTTGAGAACCCTTTGCTTGATAGACATCAAACTTGGTGCACTGGTACATTACCAGAAGATGATCCCTATTGATTTTGAGGTGACATGGTCAAAGGTTAAAATGGACATAGTAACATATTGTCACCTACATCTTAAGAATCATTGACACCAAACTTTTCACACTGGTGCAGCATAAGATGATCCCTTTTGATTTTTAGGTCACATGGTCAATCCACTCCCTACATAGGAAGATATTGTCTACTCAATAGTTTGAATTGGTGATACTACTATCAATTAAATGATGCATGTGTAAAACCCTTTTCAATTTTGTACCATGGGGGGCATATGTTTTACAAACTTGAATCTATGATGACGATGGTGTAGATATATAGTGCAGACTGCCCAGTAGGGGCCCTGCTACACTAGGTTTGTTGCGGCGAGGCGATGATGGTGGTCGACCCTCGGATCCCCTGGAAACAGGGATGGATCTTCTTGAAGATCTGGGGATGGTTGGGTCCTCCAGAAGGTGGTGGATGAGTCCATCTTCTCTTCCTCAAGTCGATCGCCCACAGTATAGTCAGGGGAAGGGCTTCTTGAAGATAGCTTGCTATATTTCATCTGTGCTTGAATCTGCACTATGTCAGGAAGCTTTCATGCAAACTGTTTGGCCAAATGGTTCTTGAGAATCCCCCCCCCCCCCCCTATATATTAGTAAGTAAAATATGGCTGTGGTATCCTAAAAAGTATTCTTGGAGGTGAAAATTTGAGAAATTTCCACAGTGAACTGATTACGTGTTTTTAGAAACTTATAGCCTAGCGTTCAATGAGTTCTATATTTGTCACAGTGTGAACTCAAATTTCAACGAGGACGCAGAGGTTTGTTTTCATTTTGTCTCAAAATGCTCTGGAACATCGAACAGCATGAGGGCAGCCATTTTTATTTAGTTGACAAATAACTTACGAAAAAAATATCTTAAGATAGCCCATAGGCTGTCGTGAAGTTACGATGATTTTTTTTAACGTAACTTAAGTTATGAAGTTTGATAAGACGGATTTTTATCGTAATTTAAGGTTACGATGAAATCTTTGAACTTACGAAGTTTAGTAAAACTCAGCCCTGATCCCTTATTGTGGCCCCATCCTACCCCGGATTTTTACAAACTTGAATCTGCACAATGTCAGGAAGCTTTCAGGCCCAGTGTTTCTTGAGAAGATTTTCCCTATGTATTTGTATGTAAAATTTTTATTTCCTATTGTGTCCCCATCCTACCCCCAAGGGTCATGATTTTAATAAACTTGAATCTGCCCTAAAAATTTCAGCTTCTCTGACTCAGTGGTTCTTGAGAAGATTTTTAAATGACCCCACTCTATTTTTGTGATTATTCCCCTTTGACTAATCTTGGTTTTGTTGCTCTTTAAAGTAAGATTTTTTTCATACTGGTATACATTCTTATATATTCTTATGTAAAACTTCAGTCCCCCATCCTCCCTGATTTCAAGAAACTTGAAGCTGCAGTACTGAGAAGAGGATGCTTGCATATATTTTCTGAATAATAAATTATATGAATACATGTAAAATCCACCACCAAAATCAGTTGTCCCCCCCCCCCCCCCACCCCCCCCCCCCCTTGTTTTAAAATTTTTGTATCTGTACTTTTTTAAATGTACAGGACATCTTTTTTAAAACAAAAAAGCCAGAATTTGGCGGTGGATTTTATTTATATAATTTGTTATTCAGAAACAAATACAAAACTTCAATATCTGACAACCGAGCCCCGTGTTCTCTGGGGATATTTGTCTCAGCAAGCTACAAATAACATACCAAACATTCATACAAAATAATTTAATAGATGATTAAAAAATCAACCATGATTTATATTCATTACACCATTGTGTGTCCAAGTTTTTCCTCATTACTTCAAACATCTGTTACATTCTAAATGCAATATCGACAATATATGCTGTGGTTTCATCATTATTTGCCAAAATTTTTTTGCTGGTTTAACAAGGCCATGGAATGAAGCCAAAGCACAATTCTTATTATGTTCAGATGAAATAACAGAAGCTAACTGCCTGTGAAGTTGCAAAACAGTAACAGTTACCGGTACATGTCTCAAATATCTACAGGTATTTCCAAAGTTAGTCTTGGCAAAAATGAAGTGTTCCTCATCACATGAAAAATATAATGCTATATACTGTATGTGTCGTTCCAAGTATGTACACATGTATTTTGGGGGGGAAAAACACAACAATTTGACATCTGCATCAACATTAAGTTTTCCATAGTTCTGTAACCCTTTCATAAAAACTCTTATGAAGAATATGAAAATTTTAAAACATTGTAATTCCTTTATAATTCTTTGCTCATACACATTTGTTTTTCTAAATGAGCAATCTAAGTACATGCCTTTGTGATTAAAACTTGTGTTCTTACTCTGGACATAGTCGCACTCAGTTGAGTATAAGGCAGAGACAAAAATTTTCCCTAACTAGTAAGATTTTTTGTGAAAAGGGCCACCTTACTGTATGACAAAGATACAATCACACCATCTGAGTACTTGTACAGAAAAAAATAAATGTAACTAGTACACATTCACACATTTTCAAAAACCACATGCATCCAATCCTTGATAGACACAATGTGTACAGCACTACCTCATCCAAATACGACACAAATCGTTCACATATTCCATCAACATAAAAATTGAAATCATCTTCTACTACGACTTGCTTAAAAGGAACATCAAATCATCACATTGTCTCAATTTACTGAAACAAGAGTTTTTGAATGAAACATAGTGTAGCTCAATAACATTAAATTATCATCCAGAAAGTAAAACTCAAATCTTAGTGCTACAATTACTCAATATTTTGTCCAAAAATTGTAAACAGTTCTTTGAACAGTTTCTTACAAAAATACAAAATATTTTCCTAGACTGATTTTTTTTCAGTAATAAAAGAACACACAATTTTCATTAAGCACTGATACCTTAGAAGATATTTTGTATATAGAGGTGGGAAAACAGGCAATTGTATCAGTTTTCAGAAGAACCCCCAACTAGTGACAGATCACATGATTATTGCAGACCCCTTAACATGCTACGTCTCTCAGGATGTGGAGGAGGTTGAGGACTTGCTCTCTGATCGGCCAGTGGGTAGCGTGTGGCTGTTTTCTTTTATCCAGGGATGTTCCATGGCATCACGGAAGTCGATTCTGTGCTTGGGATTGTGACGAAGTAACTGGATAATGAAAAACATTTACTGTCATCAATTTTAAAAGAAATTTCTTTCTGACTTGATCCCCTGTCACACTGGATCCTAAATTTTCTGAATCATGCAGATATAGTATATAATAGTGGAAGGAGTACAATTAATGAACAGTATTTGCTATGATTCCAGTTTGTAGTTATTTATTGCGATTAGAAGTAAAATCAGTAGTAGATCATTTAATATGCAACTGTATTTTTGTACTTGACATATTTCAATGTTTTGATATGTAAAGAAACTATGTTCAAAACGGTTAAACCACCCCAGTATATCAGATTGACAAACCATAATTAATAGTACAAGAAATAATTTGCCTTTGTTTTTATAACCTTTTCCATGGATCAAGTGCTCTTGCAATACGGGATATCAGAACTACTAAAATTTGGAACTCTTCAGAAAAAGAAGTTACGAAAATGATGTGTCTTGTACATACAAATTAGTGATGCTATTAAACGACTAATCTCTCCACAAAAATATCTGCTTGATTTGAAGATTATTTTTTCAGAATGTCGCTAGTGAATACCCTAGTACCAAAACATAAAATCCACAATACCATTTACTTCCTCTACCATATGTACATGTAGATATTTACTTGGCAAGATTTCCTCGAGTCATTATAACAACCAACTGTTTTGAAATAATACAAAATGTGATGTATAAAAAATAATCACAATTTATGCATCAATCTCCAGACATGTACAATTGTGAAAATGCAAGGTTGAACTGATCAATTGTGACACTGGCTTAGTAGTTCTGGGAAGAAGATTTTTCCTATATATTTGTATGTAAAACTTTGACCCCATATTGTGGCCATGATCTTAACAATTTATAATCTGCACTATATCAGGAAGCTTTCATATAAACCTCAGCTTTTCTGGCTCAGTGGTTCTTGAGAAGAAGATTTTAAAAGATTTTTCCTATAAATATGTAAAACTTTGATGCTCCCCTTGAGGCCCCATCCAAACCCCGGGATCCATGATTTTAACAAACTTGAATCTGCACTATATCCAAAAAAAAAAAAAAAAAACCAAAAAAAAAAAAGAAAGATTTTTCCTATATATTTGTATGTAAAACTTTGATCCCTTATTGTGGCCCCATCCTCCCCCAGGGGGCCATGATTTTAACAATTTAGAATCTGCATTACACAAGGAAGCTTTCATATAAATCTCAGTGTTTCTGGCTCAGTGGTTCTTGAGAAGAAGATTTTTAAAGATTTTCCCTATATATTTGTATGTAAAACTTTGACCCCCTATTGTGGCCCCATCCGACCCCCGGGGGCCATGATTTTAACAATTTAGAATTTGCACTACCTAATAAAGCTTATCTATAAATTTCATCTTTTCTGGCCCAGTGGTTCTTAAGAAGATTTTTTAATGACCCTACCCTATTTTTACCTTTTCTTGATTATCTCCCCTTGGAAGGTGGTCTGGCCCTTTATTTTAACAATTTAGAATTCCCTTTACCTAAGGATGTTTTGTGCCAACTTTGGTTGAAATTGGCCCAGTGGTTGTTGAGAAGAAGTTGAAAATGTGAAAAGTTTACAGACGGACGGACAGACGGACGGACGGAGGAATACGGGTGATCAGAAAAGCTCACTTGAGATTCAGCTCAGGTGAGCTAAAAACACAGATCAGACATACTTTTTTTTACAAGATCATTGATTTTTCTGTCTCTGAATTACCGACTATGTTCATATCTGTAACAATATAGCTCGCTTATCATGGTTTTGACAAAGTTTGAAAATAAATCTGCCGAAATATTTTTCAAATGCATGAACTGCGATATAAACTGTGCCTTTCTTGTACATACAATTACCTTCCTAAAAACTTACCTTTGATATTAAATCCTTGGCCCCTTCCGAAACATATGGGGGAAAATGCAGATCAACTTTTGTTATCCTTCTATAAGTTTCTGTGTTTGTCTCGGCTTCAAATGGTGGTTTTCCCACCAAGAACTCATACATGAGGATTCCCAGGCTCCAGTGGTCCACTCGTTCATCATGAAGTTGTCCTTCTATCATTTCAGGAGGAAGGTAGTCTAGAGTACCACATAGTGTGGTGCGTCTGTATAAAGGAAAGACAATGCTAAGAAAATGTTCCCACAAAGCATATACAGTGTGCAGGTATAATTCACAATACATTGTTTCATTCTTGTTAATATGTATTAAATTAGAAGTGTTGTATGTTACACACATTTAGTACAATGAAGAACTCAACAACAATCCTTTATAATTATATGTTTTAATAGCCATAAAATAAATGCATTCATTTTTTTTTTTTACGTAAAAGGAGCAAAACTCCATAAAAATCAACGAACAGGAAGAAAACTCGAATTCGATCTGTAACTCATCAATATACACCTGCATACAAAAAAATCAATTCAATATCACGAGGCGTTCAGAAAAAAGTTTGGAAAACTGGGTGTTGTCAAAGGACAGACAAGGGTTAAACTATATGCCCCAACCACATTGTGGAGGGGGCATAAAAACAAGCTCTGCAAGGGAGGTCATACCTCCCCTTGCAATGAGTATCTACAAGCCTTTTCTGTAAGTCCCACTGTGACCTTGACCTTTGGACCCCAAATTCAATAAAGTTCTTCCTCTAAGTCTTGATAACAAATCTACATGCGAGGTATCAAATCAATTGAGCAAAAAATGTGGCTTGCAGTTTCTACAAACTTTTTCTATGAAGCATTTAATCAAATGAGCAAAACATGTGGCCTGTAGAGTGTCTAAAAGCTTTTTCAATAAAGCCCCATGGTGACCTTGACCTTTAGACTACAAATCTACTCTTGATAACAAATCTACATGTGAAGTATAAAATCAATTGAGCAAAAAATGTGACCTGTATTGTCTACAAGCTCAGTATTAAACATACATATGAAATGTTCCAGTAGCATATCCCCTCTAAACAATGAATTGTGAGGGGATAATTAATCAAATTCTTGTTTCATATCAAACAATATAACAATTACTATACACAATTTTTTTGGGGTTATAGTAGTATATACCTATATACATTTCTTGCTTGACAGTGAGGGAGATATCCGTACATTCATGCAATGAATGTTTTATTATACTGAACCAAAGTAAGACTACAAAAATGCATTTGAAATTTGAGTTCATTCATCTATACATTGTATGTAGCTGAGATATTGCCCTAACTGTAACACCGCACCGTTAACGTATTAGAAGGTACAAACAACGAAATACAGTGATATGATAACCAGTTTTTGTATTTCCTTTCTTCATGTGATGATTTACTTGCTTGTTTTTTCTATCAACCAAAACGAGGCAATTTAACTGTATTAGAGACCTGCATATTTTGTGCCTTACAATCTATAAAAGTACAATGACTCGGACTTATTGTGACGTCACTATAAAACTACATCTACCTTGACGTAAAATTTATGGAAAATGTACGAGGCTGCTCAAGAGGTGAAATATGATGGGGAGAAATGATGTTTGAGAGGGAGATATGAAGTTTTATAATCCCTGGCACGTGACTGTCTAAACCATTCAGATAACACATTGCATAGAATTCTCATACTGAGGTATAATCATATATTTATAAATCTCAATATTTCATATCTTGCCAGCAGCAAATCCTTTTTTAACTGAACTTTAAAAGCAATGACTACAAGAACTAACCTTGATGATGGTGCATGCACAGACCAGCCAAAGTCAGCTATTTTGAGTTCTCCTGTCAGTCCCATTAACAAGTTCTCAGGCTTGATATCTCTGTGGATGACTTTCTTTTCATGGCAGTAGGACATTGCTTTGAACATTTGCAGCATGTGCTACACCAAGAAAAATCAGATCAATTACTATTAAAATGCAACAAGAGCTGTGGTTTTCATATATTTACTACATTAACAATCAAAACAAGTGAAAAGATTTTACCAACATTAAAACACCTACCAAATGCAGTAAATATTGTGTATTGCAAAGTTATGAGCATGGGCATCTGCTCTTGTACAAGGTGACAAAATTTCATCAGATTTAAAATGAAGCACATACACAATCTATGCAATTCACAAACAACTTTTTAAATGGTTGCATTTTATAACAACTTTCAATAAAGCTTCAGTGTGAATTTTTCTACATTTTTCTTCTTTTCAAAACGAAAAGTAGATATCATACTGCTTTGATAGGTACATATATTTGATAAACCCAAACAATTGCTCTGACTTGTGTATAGAGAACTAAAGATTGATTTTTTTCTTCCTTTTACATTTAATGAACAGAACATTATCATATACAAATTGTACATTAAACTTTCATCAAGAAGCACATTGATAAATGTAAATAATTATTTCTAGAACAGCACTACGCTTTGAGTTCATGTTCTATCTTTGATCTCGCTTCAGTATCTAAACTTACAGTAGCTGCTCTCTTTTCATCAAAACGTCCCTGTTTCTGTAATTCTTTATAGAGTTCCCCTTTTGGCGCATACTCCAGGATTAGGTATACTCTGGACTTGTCATGAAAGTAGCCATACAGACGTAATATATTTGGGTGTCTACAAATAAACCATTTAGTATTATACACTGGGTCTGTAGGTGGATCAATCGAGTAGCACTGCCTATAGTAAAGTTAAACTATCAAATAACAGTACAATCAACAATTGCATGCATTAAAAAGTTTAATAAGAGGCCCACAGGCCGTATCAGTCATCTGAGTTCTAGTGAAAAAGTATCACTACTCCCAAGGGCTATGAAAATACACAGTATGTTTCAACCTTGTCCAGTGTCAGTATTTAGCACACCGCATGACTGTCTCCTGGTAGGTGAGCCGTCATTAACTGGACGAAGATCAACGAATATTTCACCCTTTGCAGTCAAAATATCACCCACTGTCCTCCTTTTTATGGACTTTTCCCATAAAACAGTAGAATAATAGAAGATTTCCTCATTTCCCTGTTGTGTACACAGAGGTGTTTACCCATAATTAAGAGTATCAGTATTATATGATGTTTTGTCAGTATTTTTCAGTAGTATGCGATGTGAGCACCGCGTAGCGGTGCGAACCTGCTAGGGGGGTCTGGGGGCATGCCCCCCCCGAAAAATTAGATGCAAAATCCTTTCTGACAGTTTTTAAGAGTCATTTTTAAGATAACAAAATAATAAATTTGGTTGATTTTTTTCTGTAACCTCAGCCCGTGTAACTGACCGTTTATGTTCTTTTTCCACTGACTTTTGAGAGACAAAAGATGCCATAGACATATTAGAGTTTTTCATAGTGTTAAATTCCTTATGAGTTTTAGATTCAACATGTCTTTTGCAATCGTTCTTTCCTCCATGGCTGCATGAAAAATCACAAGAACACACGTTGCAGCGCACCATGCACACGCCACGTTTGGAAGACGTCAAACATGGCCACAGTTTTGAATAAGACTCCTTATATTTCTGATCACTTGTCTGTCGTCGTTTTTGTTTCTTTGGAGAGTGTTCATCATCAGAAGAGTCCAGCGGACTCCCCCGTTTCGACATTTCATTCCTTCTGCACGTTTCCCGCAAAAACCTTCGATACCTACTTTGAAAGCAAGTAACAGGAACGATCAATTTAGATGTATTCCGATAGACGCTTAAGTCGCTATCTCTACCGCGTTTTAAATGTGCACATTTAATAATGCTCTTTCAAGCATTCCACTGAAAAAAAAAAATAATTTCGGAAACGGATCGGAAACTGTATTTCCGTGAAAAAATCCGTAGTCCGTATTTTACATTTAAAATCCGTATAAAATACGGAAAATCCGTAGTGGTAAACACCTCTGTGTACATTCCAGATGGTTTCCGTGGTATGTAATAATTTGCTTATTTTCTTAAAAATTCAACAGAAACCACTTTGTGGCGGACTGACTGACATTTGTTTTAGTCAGTCCGAAGGGACTGATTAAATTTCTAAAGCATCATTTTGGAAATTACACTTATGAAATTTTATACACACATTTGGCATGCTTCGATATGTAGATATCAGACGAATCTGATTTGTAAATATAAATCCCACATTTAAGTGTTACAATATTGTCTGAAGCATATTAGTTAAATTTCATTTTAATAACATTAACGAAATATGTTTAATTATTTCTGGAAAACTCTGTTGGACTGGTAAATTTTTCTGCAGACTGGTTGAAATTATACCCCATCAGTCCGGCTGGACTGGTGACACAAAAAAAAAGTGAGAAATGAATTCATATTAAACATGTTGAACATATCACAAAGTGAATCTAAAATCTTGATAAAAATATAAAATGACATGAACACATAACTTTGCTGATACAAATCCATGAATAATATCAAAGTTGGTAGCATTTGGTAAACTTGAAGAAAATTTCCTTTGTTTTGTATCCCAATTCACAAAAGAATTTGGTGAAAAGGTTTAACTTAAGTCTATGAATAATACAGAAGTTGTTTAATGTTTCATGAAACATACATGCATTTAAAAATATAAAATAATTAAAAAATTTTTCAACATGACTGGAAAAAAATATTAATGAATAAATCATCAGAGGCATAAAATAGAAATCTTGATTGTCATCTGAAATATTGTTTTTTAAAATAATATTTTTGACATAAACGTTTTAAAATTTCATGTTATTACTCAAAAATTATCTTTTTCTCCAAAGGATATGAACTAAATAAATAGACTTTTGTAAAATTTACAAAAAACTTTCATTTACCTTAAATGTGATTGAATTTCAATTTCTCTGCGAAGTTGATGTTCCACACCAGCTTTCTGCAACTGTGACTTGAATAAAACCTAGGATAAATACAATTTTTAAAAAAAAAAGTTAATTTCTGGCTGTTATTATCCGATTCAAAATCAATTCCATACAAAAATTGATATAATTAAAAACATGTTATACCTTAAGAGCAACAATAAATTTTGTAGCTTTTTCTCTTGCCAGATAGACTGTACCAAATTTCCCTTTTCCAAGTGGTTTCCCAATATCAAAACTATCTAGTGACCATTTTGTTCTATCTCTGAAAAGTCAACAAAGTGCATCATTTATATCAAATACTTTACGAATTTCATAGTCTAATCAATAGGGAAAAGTAAAATGAATACGATTATAAATTAATACTTAATACTATAGAACATTCTAACTGAAACCACTTTAGCATTTTATATATATCTATATATCTAATTAACTGTTTTAGTGAGAACAACTCTTTTTGTGAAGTAATTTCTTTTTGTGATTTCAAACGGATTTGATTTGATGAATCTGCACTATGTCAGGAAGCTTTCAAATAAATTTCAGCTCTTCTGGCTCATTGGTTCTTCATAAGCAAATTTTTAAATGACCCCACCCTATTTTTGCATTTTTGTGACTATCTCCCCTTTGAAGGGGGCATGGCCCTTTATTTGAACTTGAAAGCCCTTTACCTAAGGATGCTTTTGGCCAACTTTGGTTATAATTGGCCCAGTGGTTCTTGAGAAGAAAATGAAAATGTGAAAAGTTTACGCTGACAGACAACGGACAAATTTTGATCAGAAAAGCTCTCTATGCGTGTATGGTTCGCCGTAGATTGTTAGACGATGTTGTTTGAGCGTTTGTAATAAACATGAATACCCGCATTGATATACGAAAAGTCACGTGATAGTGATTGATCAAATGTCAACAGACGTTCTGCTTTGTTTTTTATATAACATTCAGTACAATAAAACAAATATTGCATGTAGTTGAGGGTAACATTGAAAATTTTCACCCCTCAATAAACCATTGTCAACCTCAGCTAAACCTCAGTTGACAATGGTTTTCTCGGGGTGAAAATTTTCAATGTTACCCTCAACTACATGCAATATTTATATAATAACTATACTTAACATTTAACATTATTTTTTTAAAGAATTTTTTTTTTGTCCCCAATAAGGAAACCAACATGCAAATTTGTGCTTCATTTGAAAAAAAAAATCATCCCCCAACTCCTGTATGACCATAAAAATTGGTTTATTTCACCTAGTATAAAAACTTGTAATTTTAATATCGCTCCACCATTTTCTTTGACTATTCATTTTCAAACAGAAAAAAAGGGGGGGAGGGTGTCTGATAATGCAACTTTCAACATGTCAAGTTAGATCTATTCATCTTCAATTTATTTACTTATATATTCAGAGAAAAAGAATGAATTGTAAGGTCCCAAAATTCTGGGGGAAAACCCAATGTGGTCTAGCTCGTTCTATGATCTACTGAATTCAAAAGTAGGCTTACAGTCTAGCTTGTTCTATGATCTATTGAATTCAAAAGTAGGCTTACAGTCTAGCTTGTTCTATGATCTATTGAATTCAAAAGTAGGCTTACAGTCTAGCTTGTTCTATGATCTATTGAATTCAAAAGTAGGCTTACAGTCTAGCTTGTTCTATGATCTATTGAATCAAAAGTAGGCTTACAGTCTAGCTTGTTCTATGATCTATTGAATTCAAAAGTAGGCTTACAGTCTAGCTCATTCTATGATCTATTGAATTCAAAAGTAGGCTTACAGTCTAGCTTGTTCTATGATCTATTGCAGAGTTCTTGAAAAGTGTCGGTAATGTCGGATTATCCGATAAAAGTAGTAAATGTCCGACACGAGTTACCTAATTGTCGGTCCTGAGGGCCGATATAAGATCGGGATCGAAGTCCGCTTTTTACCGGGAAAAATGGCGGCCATGTGGCCCATAAATTTTCAAACCGATGCTAAATCCGGCAACACATTGAAACGTAAACGTGAGGAATCAGTTGTGAGGAACTACGAGGAGAAGAGAAAGCGATTGTATCTCCGCCTGGCAATCTGGGAGACAATGGCTTTTGTTTGCAGCGTTTTTACCTACTGCTTGATGACACAATCTGCTCTAAGTCGAAACTGACGAAAGACCAACTACACTTGGGCTTAAGTGAGAGAAAAAGTAGTTACAACGATTGCAGAGGAAGATGAGAAAGAAGTTGAGAGGAATATACAGGATAGAGAGAAAAATGGAGGATGAGAGAGAAGTGGAGGGTGAGAGAGAAATAGAGCAAGAAAGTCACTCGGATAGTGAAAGTGAGGAAGATTCATTCAGAGTATAAGGAAGATGAGAAAGGGTATGAAAAGATGATTTATTAACTTATAGCTGAGATGGAGATTGAATACAATTACACATGTAGTTGATTTTAAATAAAATATATGAAAACCTCAAAAGAGATGCATTTTTATCTGGACTGACAAAATTTTGTTTGGGCTGACACTATTTCTTAACAGTGTCAGACCAAATGTCTGACACTTCAAAAGAAATTTCAAGAACTCTGCTATTGAATTCAAAAGTAGGCTTACGGTCTAGCTTGTTCTTTGGGGGGTTCTTTGACTGGTTCCTTGGAATTCTCCAGGGTTTTATTGGTCACTTCTGCCAAAACCCGTTTAGGTTCCATTCTACAATCTGCCGGAAATATAATGATTGAATGATGTAAAATCAGTCAGGGCTCAATATTTGTTATCTGTACTTGTCATTTTCATTTTGTGGCCCTTTTTACAAAATATCTTTATACAACCAAGATAAAAATGTACTATCTAACTCATAATCAGTCAATTGTCATTGTGCAAAAATGCAAGTCTTTCGTTTCCACCTTGACGTTGATACAGTTCTTGTAATGTTAATTCAGATATTCATAAACAAGTTAAGAATATTTCATGAAGGAATTAATACATTTCCAGATTTACATCTTTGTTGTTGATGAAACTTTCTTAAAATTGTCTCCAACTAATCTGTCAGACTGGTGAATCTGATAAGGAAAATGCCAACTCTAAAGTACAATAGTTCTCCCAATATAAGATGTTCTACGATGACTTAGAAAATTCTGATATATATAAATACTTTATAGAAAATCAACATTCCTTTTTTCTTTTCAAATAAATTTCTGGAAATAAAATACACCAACTGATAGTGGTTTTTAAAATACAGGTGACTCTTGATAACTCGAAGTTCAAGGGACCTTGATAAAACTTTGAGAAATCAAGAGATCGAAATTCGGAAATTGAAGGTCCGCCGGTATGGTACAGTAACCGGAATGTATACCAACAAGATCATATGATATCGTTTTGATATGTTTTCCTTCATATTCATCAAGTACTTTAATATCAAAATAAAAAACCTTATTTTGCATCAATATAAACATTTCAAAGTTTATGTATTTATTTGTTCTTTAATCATGCTTAGATAGGCATACAAAACCAAGTTCCGATGACGCTTTACTAACGCAAACCAAACAGAGCACAATATTATGTCGCTTTACCCAAAATGAAAATTCTAATGAATGAGTAGAACGATGTTTTTAGATTAACTTTACACAAAAAGAACAAACTTGAAAAATTTAACAGTCTGTAGATCTCCATATTATGTATAAAACTTACTCTCTCGTCGTCACGTCAAAACAAATTATAGATTTTATTCATAGTCGGATTATATATAATTTTAATCGTCACGACTCCAAACCCCAGTGCAAGGTGTAAACTGACCAATTAGCCAATATTATATATTCAAGGGTGTCACCTCCACAAAGAAGCACCGGCGATGTTTCAACTATGTAAACACCCAATTACCCCTCCCGCATTCAACAAAATCCAGGTAAGGCCCAAGCGGAAATTGTTACACGCTTGGGTAACGGTGGTATACGCTACAACCACTTCGAGAGATTGAGAGTGAAAAACAATGAAATGTGTTTTACGGGACCCAACTTCACTTCGAGAGATCGATAGTAAATTTGTTTTGATATATAGAGAAAAAAATCGGGACCATGATTTCACTTCAAGATATCAAAGTTCGAGCCATTGAGAGTCATCTGTAAGTGTCCATAGTCCATATTTATTTCCAGTGTATCATTTACATATTGTCTGCTTGGAAAGACGAGTCGACGAGGAAAAGAGTTGGGGCAAGATGTTAAAAACATAACATACATTTATTAAACACTGCTACAAAATCCAAGGCTTAAATCGGAGAACAATTACTAAGTTTTAAAACAGTTTCGTGAGCAGGGAAATTAAGAAAACTTACTGAGAAGCGACAGAGAAAACTCAACAGCTGAACTAAACGAGTTTTTCCTCTATATATCAAATGATAAGAAAATTATTTCCGGTTATATTTGATATGAATTGTCCACGAACTTACCTAAATCAATCCATAAATGATTTTTCCGCAAATCCAACTGACACCATTCAATTCCACACATCTATATAAACAATGACTTCAGCATATGCGTCACCTTATTTTGTTTCTAGATATATAAAAATGGCATTATTTGAACTGATGACGATTATCATCGATTTAGTGCATGTGGAATTGAATGGTGTCAGTTGGATTTATTCGTGGAAAGGTCAATCATGGACTGATTTAGGTAAGTTTTCAGACAATACATATCAAATGAAACCCAAATAATATCGAACCGAAGCTTGACTGATGTGGTAAACAATTACCACATACTAAATATACAGGCTTGGACAGAAACAAGGGGGACAGGAGAGACTGAATATAAAAATTACTCTTATCATTTCCCCTGGCAGGACTTTTTAGGGTGGTCAATGGCTCCAAATGTAAACGGAAATGAGAAAATGCAATAGACCAGATGAGGATTCGAATGGGCCCCCATGAATCTCTAGTCAGGCCAGGTGCTCTACTAACAAAGCTATCTGGCCAACGGCGATCGAACTTGTCTGACCGCTACATAGCATTTTTGCACTCATCACAGTAAATAGTCGTTCATCCAATTAGATTGCTCTACCAAATTTATTGAGAATAATGTCTTTAATTGGTGTATCAAAATAATAACTTTTAAAAAATTTGAATGGTAAGAGAATGGAATATTGAACACTTCCCCACATGTATATTTTGGCTCCAAACGTATCTTACGAAGAGGACACAATCGTATTCATAAAGTTTCGCATGGATTCTTTTTAAAACACAATTACCTGTAATTCTTGCTAATGAAAACAAATATCTTTCATTAATACTACATCAAACGGTCAACATAACCTCAATGTTATTCAATGTTTTGAATATACCTTGAAAACCGCTCTCGAGAAAGTGCCCGGATGAAAGGGTGCACTATTAGACGAACAGGGCCTGTTAATCAAGCTATTAAAATATATATTCAATGCAATTGAGATGGTTTGTATTCATAGATATCATTACTGCATCAGTGATATTTAGAAGGTTTTCCATAGATTTATATTTTAAATCTGAAATGACATACTGTAATGTAAGAACATTTTAAGGCACCATTACATCCTATACAAAACTATTTTAATTAAATAATAGACACTCACGGAGAATATTTGTATGCTCATAGATTTGTAGATTTATTTTTTTTGGATTTTTTTTTAAAACGTGATTAATGAATAGCCTACTGAAAAAGCTTGACTTGAGGGGGGAAGGGGGGGGGGGGGGGGTCTATTCGGCACATCTCGGGCGATTACATCTTTGATGAAGAGTATGGTAATCGACCGAGATGATCCGAATGTTATATGTTTCGTCTGAAATGAAAGTGAAAGTAACATTGTCGGAAATAATGGCAACTTCAAGAACTTGTGAATTTGAAGAAAGCCTGACAGGGACTGTGTTTGATTGCCCAATTTGTTTAGAGAGATTAACAGTCCCAAAGTATCTCCCATGTCTCCACACATTTTGTAAACAATGTATAGAGTCATATCTCGAAAAATTTGTGCAACATTTGGGAACATCCACTTATTTTGAGTGCCCCGTTTGTCGACAAAAAGTCATAGCGCCGGAAGCGAACATTACATCGGTGGATTGGGCTAACAAGTTACCCATAAATCATCTTTTATTGTCTTTAGAAAGTGGTACAAGGACACACAATATTGCTGACTGTGAAAGTGTATTGTGCAAACCTTGTCAACGAGTCCACGAGAGAAGACGTGCGAAATTTTACTGCAGCAACTGTGATGACAACCTTTGTGAAACTTGTTTTACATACCTTCACAAACGCATTCCACATTATGAAAATCACAAGATTTCAAAGATTTCGGAGCCTAACTTGACACTGGACGTTGGTCGTTGCCTAATTCATAAAAATAGTGTTTTAGAAGTTTACTGCTTTGACCATGAAGAACTGGGGTGCAATGAGTGCTCCAACATATTGCATCAGGGATGTACGAATGTTAAATCAGTAGATGAAGTTGCAGAACATTTCGATACTGAAACTATTGATTCTGCTGTAGCAAGAATGAAAATAAAGACAGAAACTGAAATACAGAAAACCAAATTGAACTCGAAGCAGCTTGAAGATCAGAGTAAGCAAATTCATTTGTGTGTGTTGAATCTTGTAGATGACATTAAAAAAAGGTTAGATGTACTCCAAGACAGTTTTCTTAAAGAGTTTGAAGTAACACATGAACATGAGAAATCATGTTTGTCCAGCACACAGGGGTGTCTTGAAGGATTTTCAAAAACTCTCACAAGATACGAAGAAATGCTTAGATTGACTAAAACTAGATCTAAGAAACAATTGTTTCTCACAGCATTGAGGATAAAACCACAGTTATTAGAAGAGTTGAATGACTTTAGAAAATGGAGCAAATGTCAAGGTCATACAGAATATCAGTGGGAAGAAAATTCAAGATGGAAAGACATCACAGAGGCTGATAATATTGTCAATGTTCAAGTCAAAAAAAGTGAAAGAAACTTTATTCCTGACTTGAAACGAGAAGAGGATTCCTTTAACAGGTTAGTTTGCCTACCAAAACTAGAAGGGAATTCTATTAAAGATGTCCTCTGCTTCCCAAATCCAAAGACATTGCTTATGAAAAATCCTTCATTTGTTATAGTAAATCATGTGGCATCACATTGTGTAAAGTGTCAGGAAGATACCGCTATACCGTGGATTACAGGAGGTGTGTTTCTTGAGAATGGGTCACTGATAATCATTGACAAACACAATCACTCTCTCAAAGAGGTGTCCTCATCTGGAGCTACCAAAGTTTTGTATTTCAATAAAACGTGTGATATTAGAGGAATATGCAGGTTTGAGAATGATCAGAACATATTTGTCTCAATGGATGAAACCATTTCTGAATTTTCAATCTCTCCTATTTTTAGATATGTGAAAGATTTCCAAACAAAGAAAATGAAATCTTATCAATTGATTCCAGTAAATGACCACATATTTGCTCATACAGACAACCCTTGGTGTATAAAAGTCATTCAGAAAAATGGAGTGATAACAAAAACCTTGAAAGGCAGCAATTGTGGATTTGGATATTTTGCACTCTCACGCAATGGTAGAAGAATTGTTTATTCGACATCAAATTCTGTCATATGCGAAGAAATTGATGGCGAAGAAGTTTTTCATTGTTCAGAAAAACAAACTGGATTAACAAGGAAGGGAGCCAGAGGAATAGGTGTAGATTTTCATGACAATATTTACATATGTGACAGTAAGGGAGGATCTGTTGTGAAAATTTCTGCAAGTGGAGAACAAGCTAAAATAATTATGCCTTCTTTGTGTCATATTAAGAAACCCTATGCTTTAAGTTTTGATAAGAGTGGGAAGAGATTTTTTGTTGGTTCATGGTTAGAGACTCATGGTATGATTGAGGTGTATGAATTGCAGTGAAACAGAAGGTGGATTCATCAAGTGAGACCACACAATAGGAAACTAGTATGAGAATTGTTGATTGTTGCACTTTCAAAGTAATTTAGTTTTAGTAATGATAACCTACAGACTACAGTGTAAATAGTGTTAGTCCTTGGTTTAAGGTCACTGGAGGGAAATTCTTAAATTTCTTACGCACAAGATTTACATTTTTGTTTTACCAAGTTTCTATGTAACAGTAAACTTGTGTAATTTGTATATAACTAATCCCCCTCCCCCCCCCCCCCCCCCCCCCTTCCCCGTTGTCCCAAGATTTTGCTAATTCAATTATTTATTTAGATTAATTCTTTTTGTATTGTTTTATTTTTGTATTTTCAACACATTTATTATACATACAGACATATTACAAACTGTAATCTACACTCACTCATTCACACTTGCAATTGCACCTTCTGCATCAACAATAACAATGAATTGTGTGTATGTGTGTGTGTGTGTGTGTGTATATGTATATATATATATATACACATACATACACATTCAAAGATAAATGTATTATAATTTTCAACAAACTACTTTTCCATTATATTATCACACAATGCTCATTTACCAAGATGCTTGATAGGAACATAAATTTTATTTGAGTCTTTCCAATAGTGATTGTTAAAAGTCTTTTTAAATAAATATAAAATGTTTCAAAAATCATGAATTTCAAAATATTGAATCCAAGGGCAATAACTCTATTTTCATTGATTTCTTTATCAAGTCCAATCTCTACCCAGAGTTATCGTTCCCGCTACGCTCCACTAATACCTCTGTCAAGGTCTGAAAAAGTTATATCAAAATGTACAAAAACTAACTTAGCATATCGAACTGTAATGATAATATCTGAGCAAATCAAACACTTCTCTGAATTTTTTTAAATCAGAAGATGGTAAATATGAGACACCTGAGCGGATTAGAAGGTTTATATAAATATTCATTCATTCAATAATACTAGTATAATCATGGAATTCGTTGTTTTTGTGAACCTACTTTAAGATTTAAAGCATAAAACTTAAACTTATAAAATTATTACCCATGATGCAATAGGTATAGGTAAGTTTTGCCAAGAATCTTGACATTTAGACGTTGACAGAGGTGTTGTAGCGCAGAGTAATGCGCCCTCTGGTGAGAGATTGTATCAAGTCCATTATGTCCATTATGTGATAGACTTCATTTTCCACAAACATTTTGTATATTTTTTTAAAGAAAAGTTTTATGAAATTGTTATAAATGCTATTATATTGTTATAACCAGTTTTTGTGAAATTTTTATAATGCACCATTGCTGTTATAAATGGAAAATTGCAATTTCCTGACGTCGAGATGTGTTTCTATTTTTAAGTGTCTCGCATCTTAAAAAGTGCAATGACTTATATATATTTTATTTGATAATTTATTAGTTTTTTAACTCTAATGAATGGAAATAAATACACTTTCTACACTTTTATCAGATATTTAAAAAATGTGAGTATGGAGTTACCTCAACAAACTTTCAAGGATGTTATCATGGTTATTGAAGGCCAAGATTTTAGTTCCAACTTTTTTCAAGGTTGAATATGAAAGGTCAAAGTCATTGGATTGAAAATGATAAACTTTCCTGTATTCTGCTTTCAATAGCTCTGCAACATTAATGCCACCCTGCCACATCGCTTATCTTGCTATATAATGACAATCTAAGAGGCAATGATGATTGTGGAGTGGTGTCCAATGTGATGAAGATTCAAATATAAAAAATATTTGTCTTGTGTCATTTCCTTTTTTTGGAAGGCCATTAATTTTGAAAAACAACAAACAAACAAGAAGCCCATGGGTCACCATGCTCACCTAAGTCACCTTGAACATGTTCAGAGGAAGACTTTTAAAAGATTCCTGCTCTCTTCAATCCCATGATAAATTCTGACCCCCTCCCAGCTGCATGGGGTTGTAACTTACAGTGTAGATGAACTGGAATGATCAGAATCCGAACAACACGGGAAAGCTGCAAAATTAATATGACCAACATGACCTCACTGTTCTAGAGTAGATTTTTAAAAAGATTTTTCCCCGAATATTCATATATTATGTAAAATTTGATAACCAATTTTAGTCCCATCTTAATCTCAGAATCCATTTTCAAAAAAACTGAATTCAGAACATCTGCATATCAATACAATTTAGTGTGGCCCTAGCTGCTACTAGTGAATTTTTTTTTTAATTTCTCAAATATTTTCATGTAAAAGTTTTGATTTCATATTTTTGAAGCCCACTCTAGGCAAATATGAATCTGCACTACCATGGAATGCTTGCATATTCATATGTACACATATTTAATCAGTGGTCCTTTAATAACAAAAATTTTAGAAATTATATACATTCCAATGTAAAACTTTTATCCCCTGTTGAGGCCCCATTCTACCCTCGAGCCATGATTTGCATGATAACGCTGACAAATCCTCATGCTTCTAGTCTTGAGAAGATTTTTAATATTTTTATATAAATGTTCCTCATACATGTATATTGCCATCAAATTTTATAAATTTGATCCCCTATTGTGGCCATTATAAAATTGTGGCATGTAAAGGTCCACTCTTCTGGCCCAGTGGTTCTTGAGAACATGAATATAAAGATTTTCCCTATATACTCACATGTAGAACTTTGATCCCCTGTTGTGGCCCCAACCTACCCCAGGGGGCCATAATTTGAACAAACTTGAATCTGCTTTATATTAGAAAGCTTTCATGTAAATTAGAGCTCTTCTAGTCCAGTAGTTCTTGAGAAGGTTTTCCCTATATACTCAAATGCAAGACTTTGATCCCCTATTGTGGCCCCACCCTACCCCTGGGGGCCATGGTTTGTACAAACTTGAATCTGCACTATGTCAGGAATTTCAACTTTTCTGGCTCAGTGGTTCCTGAGAAGATTTTTCCTATATATTTGCATGTATACATATAACTTTGATCCCCTATTGTTGCCCCATCCTAACCCCGGGAGGCCATGATTTGAACAAACTTGAATCTACACTATGTTGGGAAGCTTTTATGCAAATTTAAAACTTTTCTAGCCCAGTGATCCTTGAGAAGAAATTTTTTGCATGTCCTCACCCTGTTTTTGAGTTTTTTAGCTCAAGTGAGCTTTTCTGATCAAAATTTGTCCGTTGTCTGTCGTCAGTGTCGGCGAAGGCGTTGTAAACTTTTCACATTTTCATCTTCTTCTCCAGAATCATTGGGTCAATTTCAACCAAACTTGGCACAAAGCATCCTTGGGTGAAGGGCTTTCAAGTTTGTTCAAATGAAGGGCCATGCCCCATTCAAAGGGGAGATAATCACAAAAATGCAAAATTAGGGTGGGGTCATTTGAAAATCTTCTTAAGAACCACTGGGCCAGAGGAGCTGTCGACATTTCCATGACAGCTTCCTGACATAGTACAGATTCAAGTTTGTTCAAATCATGGTGCTCAGAGGTAGGTTGGGGCCACAACAGGGGATCAAAGTTTTACATAGAAATATAGAGGGAAAATCTTCTTCTCAGGAACCACTGAGCCAGAAGAGCTGACATTTACATGAAAGCTTCCTGACATAGTGCAGATTCAAGTTTGTTCAAATCATCACCCCCAGAGGTAGGTTGGGGCCACAATAGGGGATCATAGTTTTACATAAAAATATACAGGGAAAATCTTTAAAAATCTTCTCAAGAACCACTGAGCCAGAAGAGGTGACATTTACATGAAAGCTTCCTGACATAGTGCAGATTCAAGTTGTTCAAATCATGGCCTCCAGGGGTAGGTTGGGGCCACAATAGGGACTAAGGTTTTACATGCAACTATACATGGAGTCTTCAGATATGGGTCAAGGTGACTCGGGTGAGCAATGTGACCCATGGGCCTCTTGTTATTATTATCTTCCCTTGAAAGGGTCATGACCCTTCATTTGAACAAATCTGAATTCTCTTCACCAAAGGATGCTTTGTACCAAGTTTGATTGAAATTGGCCCAGTGGTTCTGGAGAAGATGAAAATGTGAAAAGTTTACAACGGACTCCAACAGACATATTTTATTCAGAAAAGCTCACTTCAACCTGT
The DNA here is from genome assembly GCF_947568905.1 of Ostrea edulis. Taxonomy (NCBI): domain Eukaryota; kingdom Metazoa; phylum Mollusca; class Bivalvia; order Ostreida; family Ostreidae; genus Ostrea; species Ostrea edulis. The sequence continues at coordinate 30,794,627 of NC_079164.1, forward strand.
GATTTTCTCAGTAGTTGAAGAAAATCAAAATCCTTGCTACAAATACTCTGTACAATAAGAAGATCCTCACTTGAAAACTGTGGGAGGAGTTCATGTACGCTCAATGTAATACTTCAAGTTCAACAACCAGTCAATTTCTCAAAAACTGAAAAATATGAAATCCTTTCCACATGCACATCTTCAATACCCATACAAGCACTCTGTAAATTTAAGAAGATCCTAGCTTTAGAACCGAGAGGAGTGAGACAGACAAACCATGTACTCTCTGTATAATATTTCCTCACAACTGATAAAGTTCAACGACCTGAAATTTTCTCAAATTTGAAGAAAACGAAAATCCTTGTCAATGCAGATCTTCAATACCCACACAGTCTGTGAAGCAAGAAGGTCTTAACTTGACAACTGGGAGGAGTTTGACAAACCATGTACCCTCCATATAACATCAAATTTCATATGCAGTGGAAAAACTCCTGCAATGGAGGTTGAAATACATCATAATAGCAACATGATGTAGAGTGATCCACTGCTACACAGAAAGTTTCAGCTTGGTCTGTGACAAGAGAAATGAAAACAGAAAAGAAAAACTCTGAACGGACATCCAGACATCGTTGTACCATTTTAAATATGTTCCCGTCAAAAGACATGCATATAAAACGTTCAGTACTGAGTTGATCCCTGTAAAGGACACTCTCTTATAGACTAGGCTCCAATAATCAAAGTCAAGGCTCTCATCTTGTATTTTTTAATAGCTATATATCAATATGTTAAACACAAACAAAAAATATGAAATGTACATATTTCAGTGACTTAAACTATAAATTCAGTTGAACAATGATAATTTATATATTTAACAAGAAATATCAGAAGACGATGTAGCTCGCCGGGAAGCATGAATCTACATACCCTAACCTCCTTAGTTCAAAAGATATAGCAAAGGTTCAAGTTTGGAAAAGTAGGTCACAATCTAAGGTCACTAGGTCAAGTCTTGGTACCAAATGAAAGGCCTGGTCATAGGGAATCTATATATGAAATATGAAAGGCCTATCCTCACTTTGTTCGAAAGATAGAGCTAAGGTTAAATTTTTCCCTTAAAATAGTTCTCCAGACATTTCCAGCGAGCTAAAAACAACCACAGGGCCTTGAGCACTATCAAGTTATGAAAAATATATTTATATATCACAGAAAATATCACTATTGTGAAAGGAAAAAAAAAAACTGGCACATTAAGTGTGTAAAACTAAAATTTAAACATTTTTTCAATGAAAACTAAAACTTCATGAACATACATGTACAAAGACAGCATTGTATCATAGCATCTCTTGCATTCATTTATAAACTTTTCAAATAATCCCAGGACATTCATGGACTGCAGATAATTCTAATTGCATTTCTATAGCACATATCCTACTATAACATTTCATAAGCCAAATATCTTTTAAAAAAGCACATCATGATAAATCACTTACGGTATGCTCAAGAGGCATCTAAAATCTGCTGCTCATGATACATTAAATAAATGACAATATTTGACTTTGCAGACAAAAATCTGCATATAAAACTTCAAATTCTTTGTACACAGACAGCCAAAAATCTTCGACTAAAATCATTAAACAAACAGCTTTCTGTCTAATCAGTCATATCATTTGTTGACATATTCACAATACTGATTTGTATTTACAAGCAAACATGATCCATGTTGCAAGGGCATTTTCGGGATAGGGGTAAACTTTCACTCTGATGCCAAGGCGAACATGGTCCCCTCTACAGTTGATGATTTCTTCACACACTGGAGACCTTCATTAAAAAAGTGTAAAGTTTAGAATTAATTAATCATTAATTATGTCTACCAATTTTTTTTATCAGTAATTAATTCTATTCTGTTTCACGATATTTTATTTCTTGACAAATCCGGAGGGGATCCGCATTAGAATAGGTCCTCAGTACCCCTTGCTTGTCACAAGTTCGGATGATACCACAAAAACTGAAGCCCCATGTCACAGCAGGTGAGGCACGATAAAGATCCCTCCCTGCTCAATGGCCGTAAGCACTGAACATCAGCCTAAATTTTGCAGCTCTTCACTGGCAATGTTGACATTTCCATATGAGGGAAAGATTCTTGAGAGCGACATTAAACAATATACAATCAACCAATTTCTTGATTTTAAAGTGACAAAATTTCTATACACATGAACAGTGTATTACAATGTATATAAAGTGCACTTCTACAAGTAGATCGAAACATGAAATAATCAATATGTCTTACTTAAGACAAGTAGCAAAAGCCCGTCTGGCATTCCTGTGAGAGAATTGGATGGGGTAACCCTTAAATGTGTGGCCATCAGGTACTGCCTGCTTTATGGAGTCTTGAAATTCTTCATTTCCTGATGAGATCCCTGTTTTAAAGACATATTTCATTTGAGAAAATTCAATGCTATAATTTCATTAGGGCTGTTCCAGAAATGATCAAATGGGGGGGTCGGGCGGCAAACGATATTTTTTTGTGTGGGTGGTCGTATTTTTTCATATTTTAATTGGTCCGTGGTTGGACTGTTAAAAAAATGTTTATTATGGGTAGTGGGTAGTTTCTATTGTTTTATTTTGTGCCACGTGGGTGTTGAGTTTTCAGAATATTTTTATTGTCGCTCTTGTCGTGTTGGTTACAAAACGTCGGAGGGAAAATTGAAAACGTGCTTTCGAAATGCTGCTTTCGAAATCGGAAATCGGAAGTAACATAGAACTATTCGAGTTGTCGCTCTTTGCAGCGCATAACTTTCCATTACGGCACTCTTCAAATTAGAGGTGCGTTTAGTAGGGTCCCTTTGGACGTGATGACGGCGAACTCTGTTCTATAGATTATTACAGTTTACAGTGCATCGATTTTGGGAATATTTTGAAACCAATAGGTATTCCGTTTTCTAATAAAAATAGGCAAACCTTAGTTGATTTATACGAGGGTACCGATGCGTTATATTTATCAGTCGGTGTGATGGTGATATAGAGGCCTCCGGGCGCAGGCTCCATTAGAAGACGAACGATTCGTGGAAAAACATATCCATACCCATTTCATGATAATAGCATCGTTTGGACTCCCAATCTTTCCAACATTCCCGCCATAGATGCCTTTGATTGTTGATGTGACATCGTTTCTTCAGAACTACTGTGATACAATGTCGCACAGGCATTACCGCGTCATTGACTAGAATATTTGTCCCGAAAACCTCGCGAGATTTGTACCGTTTTCATTTTTAAAAATATTTTTGTGGTGGGTCTGGTTAGTTTTTTTTTTATTAGATGGGTCATTGTAAAATGAGTTTATTAATTTGATGGGTCATGGGGTAATTTTTTATTTTTTTTTATGGGTGCTTGGTATATACAAAAGGTGCCTCCCGACCCCCCCATGTATTTATTTCTGGAATAGCCCTTAGTATACTTGGAGAAATGAAAAACCAGGAAGGTTGCACATATAATAGCATTGTTCATATTTACAGCACAGGTGCTTGAGTCTTGCTATTTGAATAACAGACTTATTTACAAATGTACAATGTATATGTGTGCACTATATAAATATCAAGACTCAAGAGCATCTGTGACATTTAAGAAATAAATTTCAATTCTGAAAATACATGAGGGCATGAACTGCCACACTTCACAGCAGCATACTTTATGAATAATATGCCGGTGTGAAGCGTTGCAGTTCATACCCTCATATATTTTCAAAATTGAAGTGTATTTCTTATATTTACATTCAACTTTCAATTCTGTCAGAATTCCCAGCAGTAAAATAGACAGACAATATCTATCAAGACTCATAAACACATTGCTCACAACTGCATCACATTCATGAGGAAACGACGATCATTTAATACAATTTGTAAAGATATCGATAGCAAAACATTGGAAATGTAAATATTCATCCATATCATCAACTCTGATATCTTACTAACACACCTGTGACTCTTTCCAATTCATATGCTGCTAATGCTGGAGTTAAAAGATAACTCAGTTGATCATCAAAGTTGGTAGTCAACCCCAAATCCTGAAAAAAAATTTCAATATCCAATAAAATTTGTTCTATTACATTCTACTAACACTACAAATGACAGAAGATAGTATTTTACAGTTCTAACTCATTCTGCCATGAAAGATTTGCATTATTGTACAATAAAATCGTAAGCAACTCAAAGCTATCTATTCTACATGATCTAACATAGGCATACTTAATTTAACTTAATTAAAGTTTTTTGTAATTGGACATGTTGGATCTGAAACACTATTTGGCATAATCATGATTTAGCACTTGTTTTGTGTTCGATAAGGGATAAATAATGGATAATTTCATATTCTAATACATCCATAAATTAGAAACAGATTTTCAATTCCAAGGTTGCAGGGACCTCCTCCCCCCTCAAAAATATACTTGATTGTAACATAATATAAAGTGTAAAATCATAAAAAAGTGTAAAGTAAAATAGATCTGATTGAGAAAACTCCACTTTTCACAATAATATTGTAACACTACATCCATTATATTACAGTGTTAAATTTTACAATATATTTACCCTTCTGTGTTCATACACCATGACTCGTAACTGTTGCTCCAGGTCGTTACTGACTAGGGATGGATCCAGACTGGAGGAACAAAGCGGCGGCATTGTGGGCCAGGTGGGTGACACCCCCGGCCCACACACTGACAGGATAGCATCTTGAGACATTGACTTCCAGTCTGCCTCATTGCTAAGGTTGAATTTGCAAACCTCCACTGAGTCAGATGGCTACAAAATCGATATGAGAAACACCATGATTTCATGAATGAAAAATTAACTTCTTTTTTATTTTAACCTGATTATCAAATCATTTAGGTACATGTACATTGGCAATGGGTGGTGAGTCAGTTTTCTATGTTCTGATAATTAATACTATTTTTTTTATCTGCATCTGAAATTTGTATAAGTCAAATGCAGTAAAATAAATAGACAAAACTTCAAGTCCCTCTACATGTATGTTGAATCTGAAAGATTCAATCTACAATGTCATTCATCCAGTTTGCTAAAGTGGTCGACAGGCTTATTTGTTATTAATGTGATCGACAGGCTTATTTGTTGCTAATGTGGTCGACAGGCTTATTTGCTGCTAATGTGGTCGACAGGCTTATTTGTTGCTAATGTGGTTGACAGGCTTATTTGTTGCTAATGTGATCGACAGGCTTATTTGTTGCTAAGGGCTGTTCCAGTAAAACATACATGGGGCGGGGGAAGGCACTTGAAAATTAGGATGACCACCCATAGAAGTGATTTTGGTATGCTCCTATCCACCTATAGATCCAAATAATGAAGTTTTATAGACACCTATAGAAGCAAATAATGAAGTTTTATAGACACCTATAGAAGCAAATAATGAAGATTTATAGACACCTATAGAAACAAATAATGAAGATTTATAGTCACCTATAGAAACAAATAATGAAGCTTTATAGACAACTATAGAGGCAAATAATGAAGCTTTATAGACACCTATAGAAGCAAATAATGAAGTTTTATAGACACCTATAGAAGCAAATAATGAAGTTTTATAGACACCTATAGAAGCAAATAATGAAGATTTATAGACACCTATAGAAGCAAATAATGAAGATTTATAGACACCTATAGAAGCAAATAATGAAGTTTTATAGACACCTATAGAGGCAAATAATGAAGTTTTATAGAAGCAAATAATGAAGTTTTATAGACACCTATAGAAGCAAATAATGAAGTTTTATAGACACCTATAGAGGCAAATAATGAAGCTTTATAGACACCTATAGAGGCAAATAATGAAGCTCTACAGACACCTAAAGAAGCAAATAATGAAGATTTATAGACACCTATAGAAGCAAATAATGAAGCTTTATAGACACCCATAGAAGCAAATTGATTTATTTGAAAAGTAGAATTTAAAATATTCACAAATTGGTCCCCCCCCCCCCCCATCATACAGCACAAAATACCTTTTCATCTTTTCATCTTGATATGAATTTATTTCAGTATTCAGTACATGTACATGCAATTCCCTTTCAAGCATGATTGAATGCCAAGATTGCCTCTGTCATTCGTGTGTTCTGATGATTATTTACTCACAGATTACCTTGGTATATGGTTTCGTAAAATAACCGTCCATAGAAACAATTCTCATGCAAAAGCCACCCACCATAGAATCAATATCCCACCAGTGTGAAACACCCATAGATTTTTTAAAAAACTGCCTTCCCCTGGTACCCCATACAGCCCTAATGTGATCGGCAGGCTTATTTGTTGCTAATGTGATTGGCAGACTTATTTGTTGCTAATGTGATTGGCAGACTTATTTGTTGCTAATGTGGTCGACAGGCTTATTTGTTGCTAATGTGGTCGACAGGCTTATTTGTTGCTAATGTGGTCGACAGGCTTATTTGTTGCTAATGTGGTCGACAGGCTTATTTGTTGCTAATGTGGTCGACAGGCTTATTTGTTGCTAATGTGGTCGACAGGCTTATTTGTTGTTCTAATTCTGAATACCCACTATTTATCATGACACCACTTAATTGTTTCACGATATGATACCCACTATTTATCATGACACCACTTAATTGTTTCACGATATGATACCCACTATTTATCATGACACCACTTAATTGTTTCACGATATGATACCCACTATTTATGATATGATACCCACTATTTATGATATGATACCCACTATTTATGATATGATACCCACTATTTATCATGACACCACTTAATTGTTTCACGATATGATACCCACTATTTATGATATGATACCCGCTATTTATGATATGATACCCACTATTTATGATATGATACCCACTATTTATGATATGATACCCACTATTTATCATGACACCACTTAATTGTTTCACGATATGATACCCACTATTTATGATATGATACCCGCTATTTATCATTACCTCACTTAATTCTTTCACGATATGATACCCACTATTTATGATATGATACTCGCTATTTATGATATGATACCCACTATTTATGATATGATACCCACTATTTATGATATGATACCCACTATTTATGATATGATACCCGCTATTTATGATATGATACCCACTATTTATGATATGATACCCACTATTTATCATGACACCACTTAACTGTTTCACGATATGATACCCACTATTTATACCACTTAATTGTTTCACGATATGATACCCACTATTTATGATATGATACCCACTATTTATGATATGATACCCACTATTTATGATATGATACCCACTATTTATCATGACACCACTTAATTGTTTCACGATATGATACCCACTATTTATGATATGATACCCACTATTTATCATGACACCACTTAATTGTTTCACGATATGATACCCACTATTTATGATATGATACCCACTATTTATCATGACACCACTTAATTGTTTCACGATATGATACCCACTATTTATGATATGATACCCGCTATTTATGATATGATACCCGCTATTTATCAAGACACCACTTAATTGTTTCACGATATGATACCCGCTATTTATCATGACACCACTTAATTGTTTCACGATATGATACCCACTATTTATCATTACCTCACTTAATTGTTTCACGATATGATACCCACTATTTATGATATGATACCCACTATTTATCAAGACACCACTTAATTGTTTCACGATATGATACCCACTATTTATGATATGATACCCGCTATTTATCAAGACACCACTTAATTGTTTCACGATATGATACCCACTATTTATGATATGATACCCACTATTTATCATGACACCACTTAATTGTTTCACGATATGATACCCACTATTTATGATATGATACCCGCTATTTATCATGACACCACTTAATTGTTTCACGATATGATACCCACTATTTATGATATGATACCCGCTATTTATCAAGACACCACTTAATTGTTTCACGATATGATACCCGCTATTTATCATGACACCACTTAATTGTTTCACGATATGATACCCACTATTTATTAAGACACCACTTAATTGTTTCATGATATGATACCCACTATTTATTATGACACCACTTAATTGTTTCACGATATGATACCCACTATTTATCATGACACCACTTAATTCTTTCACGATATGATACCCACCGGGAACTACAGGAATTAGTGATGCTACAGAGTACATGGCCAGATTTGGTACACACACTTGTTCAACAGCAAGTTCTTTTTGTAATGCATGTACAATGAATTTAACAAAGCTGCCTTATTCTTTTTTTGAATTAAATTCTATTCATTATTACCACAACCTGCGAGTTCTGGATGATCTAATGTATGAAATACATAACTGGAATAGTCATATTGAATAGTGGGTGCGGATTTGAACAAAATTTGTAAGAAGGTCAAAATCACCCCTTTTGCATTTATATTCTTCAAAATATACAGCAGTAAAAATTAATTCGATATATGGTATTGGTTCATTAGATCTTGGACTACATACATCCAATATTGGGACCCTTTGACAGAAACTTCTTGTACAATTCAATCCTTCTTTGTTGTATGTTTCATTATTTACATTAATTCTATCCTCCTTACATTATTTGACTAAATAAATCATCTAAAACAAGAATAACTCTTAGAATTTGCAGAATGTCGAATTTTTTACAAGTCATAAACGTTTTTTTTTTTAAAATTTCAAATCAGCATGCCAGTGGATGTGCATGCGTACATGTATTCAAATAAATATCATACCTGGTTATTTGCATAAAACGACACATGATTGAATACACATCCAATTGTCTTGTATGGATACTTTGGCCTGTGCTGTTTGTCCATAGGTGGTGCATTAGGGTCAATTGGCAGATGAATGTACCTGTTTATGCAGTATCACCAATACATCATTTATACATAATACACTACCACTGGAGCTTGCAAATTCATACCTTACATACTAATACATAATTGTAATTCTATCTTTATATATTTTGCACACCTCCCTTTACATTGCAAAAGTACATTAAGAAACGAAAACAGCTCACCAGAGCATAATTCTACAGTGTTAATAGATTCTGAGTCTTCATACCTGTGTCCATTTAGACTTTCCCAGAAGACAATGGTTCCTTCTACACTAATGGTGACAACCCATGCATGGACTGCTCCCTTAGACTTAGTCCCCACACAAACATAGGCATCCAGGCCAAAGCCCAGTAAAAGACTACAGAGCAGCAAGGCATGGTCCTCACAGTCCTACAATATATATGGACTGCATAAAGAGTCAAATGGCTTCTACAAATATTTTGGGACTATCCCATAAAAGGAATTATGGATATTTATTAGATATTGACCAAAATAATTTCACAAAGAAACATGAAGGTCACAAAACACAAATTGAGATGCCTCTCTCGACTTTTTATCTTGGGCAAATAACTCATGAAAAAATCTATGAACGGGAAAAAAGAGGCCCACAGGCCTTATCGGTCACCTAATATAGTAATATAGTAAGTAGCGTATAAGTAATGTGAAATTTTAATTGACAGGTCCGAAATCTTCAACACTAGTCTGAATTTTGCTGCTGTCATAGGTGAGAATCCACCCGGTGACCTGGACCGGTACATGTCCTAGTAAAAATAAACAAGTGAAATCGAGAGAACAATGACCTATTCACCTATATCTTGTTATTTTAAGAACCTGTGGCTTGAAATTTGGCATGCAGGTAGTTAAAACATTAATCTATGCAGGGAAAATGACAAACTACACATAGCGTACCTAGTTTAAGATTTTTTAGGCATTTGAAGGGAGTGGTTAGTTTTCTTATCTGGGTCAGAGTTAGACCCCTTTCTATATTTATGGTATCACATAGTTCGGGCCCAAAACGGGCTTAGCCCCTGTGGTATAAATCAGGACACAGAATTCTGATCCTCTACATGTTCAGTGTTATGGTTAAGCCTACCCCTTTGTTTCTACAGAGGAATGCGTGTGCATTGGTCCACTGTTCGGTCTTACTGCCAGCTCCTAAGGACTGCACTTTCTCATGGTGAATAAGACTCACAAAGCGAGCTGCATATCTGCTGGAGTCAAGCAGCCTGCCCCCTCTCAAAGGTTTTACATATGAATTCACAGGCCTGTTCACCATGTTCTCATCCTATCAACAAAAATACACAAAATGGACTGTCAATTTGTATTATGGGACTATAATTTTAAATACAGGTCTTGACAAAAAATAGTAATTCAACCCAAAATTTTGCTTGTCTTCATATCATGCTGAACTGTTCATAGCAAATTCTTACTTGGGCGAATATTTTCACCAGTCTGTCCTGATGCGCTGGTCTGATCTGGAGGTACTCCTTCCACCACTGCTTGGCGTAGACGAGGAAAAGACGCTCCCTTTCAGCTTGCCTACTTTTTTCGAGACTTATCTGTGCAGCGACAACATCCTGGCCAAAATTTTTGGTTGATTTGGGAAAAAGCTCCATCATAATCTCTATAACTCCAGCTGGGACCTTGCTTTCATTTCCTGAGAATTTTAAGACAAGCACTCCCTTAATACTGTGATATTTTCTTATAATGCCTCGTTCACACGGATGCGCATTAAATTTTACTGCGCATCAAATTTGATGCGAAGTAAAATAATGCGCATTAAATTAATTCGAATTAAATAGCGTTCACACAGCGGTAATATTTAATGCAAAGTAAACTAATGTGCATTAAATTCGTATGTATCTCCATTAAAGGGTGCGTGAAATAAATTAAAGAATAGACTATGTTATTGAAAATTATTTTGATAGATATTTTAATGAATATTGTGTAGATACAGAATTCTTTGTTCAAAACATTATATACATGTAGTATACTACATGTTTACAATTTACATGCATAACTGATCTACACATATGGAGTTTTGTCGTGTTTATTTATATGTTCCCAAGAAATTACTTGTTATTTCCTCTGACGACCAGCATTCAATCTAGACAATATATTGTTTCTTCATGGGCCCAATTTTAAAACTTCGGAACGTCTTTTTCACCATTCCACTGACTACTGTTGTGACGTAATTTTTAATTACTAATACGTATTACAAGTCTACTATGATGTCATGTGGTATAAAAGAATTAACAATGAGCAGTATATTTGTTTTAAAAAATGTAAAAAAGAAAATCATAATTTATTATCACTATTTTAAAAGATTTTTGAAGTATTTAAAAACAATTCCATCAACATGTATTACTCAGTTTGCCTATGCAGATCACAGATTTACGTCTGACGTACATTATCTAATGACATGCTGTTTGTACATGTTTTTAGTGATTATTATCATTTTGCTTAGTTTTTCGTATAAATTAATTAGTTTTTACCATAAACTGATATCAATATATATAGCTGACCATGGGTATGATGCATGTGACCCAAATTTACCATTACGCATGCGTGTACATTTAATGCGAATTAGCTTCGCTTAGCGTTCACACGGAGCTAATGCGAAGTAAATTTAATTCGCATTAAACCGTGACGTCAATTTTAATTCGAAGTAAACTAATGCGCATTAAAATCTCCGAATGAAAGCGGTTCAGATTTAATTCGCATTAACTTACATTTAATGCGAATTAAATTCTTCATGTGAACGAGGCATATGAGACCCATGGGCAACAATGCTCAACTTAAGAGTCAAATTATATACTGAAAGAAAGCGCAGGTGGAGGATTCAATTGACCAATCAAACAATTAACTATCCACTCCATAAGGAAACAAGGGCTATGTGTTACCTATATAAACACCTGATGAACATAGCCGACCTAGTCCAAGATATTCAACATTATCATGGTAAGGTCCAAGCAGAAATCATTATATGCTTGAGTGATGGTGTGTATACGCTACCACCACTTTGAGAGACCAGGGCTCGAAATTAGCGAGAAATACTCGCAAAATGCGAGTACATTTGAAAAATAGCGAGTAAAAATAGAGTCTGTTTTACCAAGTCTTCCGTTAGTTATTTTTATCAGAATGTCAGGTTGTAGTGAGGCCAAAAATAAAAATTGATTTGTTTGATGTACTCCGACCGACCCGTGAAAATCGCCCCTACCCAATAATTTTATATTCTCTAAGAAACTTTTTTGATGAATGTTTTATAGCAATAATTATTAAATCTGTCTTGTCCAATGTTTAATGAAAACATCAATAAATTTCTAAGTCTGCGTTTTTATGACAATAATCAATTTTTTCGATACTGCAAAAAAAAAAAAATACCTACCTACCAACCCACCTTGAAAAATGTGGGTCGGAGTACATCAAACAAAAATATTTTTAATGATGGCCTGATGACACGAGTGCACTGCTCGGCACGTAGACGATTATCAAAAAAGTCCATGGGACTCGTGCTCGTGCTGCTTATAAACCATGAGTCCGGGATTTGCTTTAAAAATCACTAGTGACACCCCTGATGTGGCATGAAATTGGAAGACATTGGATCTAGACCTGCAGTAAACAGGTTGTGGATTAGAGGTGCGATGGTCAAGAGACCTAAACATTGCACCACATGACTTACGTAACTTAGTATCTTGTCCAAACTATGCCTGTTGACCCACTAGGCTTATAAATGATGGGGGAAATCATTGATTAAAAAAAACTATGAAAAAAGAGCACTGCTTCATTATTTTTATTTTAGCTTGTAGGTTTTCATTTTAGCCTGTGGATTTTTTACTCACAGGCTAAAATTAGCCTGTGGTAGAAAAAGTTAATTTCGACCCCTGAGAGACCGAGAGTGAAAAACAATGAAATAAGTTTTATGGCCCAATTATGGGACACCAATTTCACTTTGAGAGAACGAGAGTAAATGTGCTTAGTTATATATAGAGGAAAACTGGAGCCGTGACTTCACTCTGAGAGATCAAGAACTTCAAGACATCAATGTTTTAACCATTGAGAGTCACCTGTAATATGTATTGCTTTCTTAAATACTGTCTAAAAAGTTAAATATGACCTCCTTACCTATTCCTTTGAGCTCTAACATCATGGACATTCTGTTTCCTGATGAGGCCAAAACTGTTCTCCACTCAAAGAAGTTGGATGAGACGAGACTGGTTTCTCCAGAGGCTTCTGTTTTGATCAGAACGATATGTATTGGGTCACTAATGGACAACATAGCACTAGCATCAGCCATCTTGCCTGCTTCACCTACAAAAAATTAATTTACATTAATGCCATATATTTTACCATTGATTCATTTATACTAATCTACCTTAATCTGTACATAAAATAGGGCTGTAAATTGCACCTGTCAAATCAATTCATAAATACTTTACCAGATGACTCTTTGTGCAGTTCCAACAGGAAACCTTCATCTATTTGAGGTTCACAGGCACAAGGAACAGGTCTGGATTTGAACCGCTGACCACGGAAGTAAATGTGAAAAGTGAAGAAGGATGACACTTGTCCAGGCATGGGGTCACTTTCGTCAATGTGTTCCAGAAACGCTTTCCCTCCTTTTATTTGGAAATAAACATACCTTCTTGTTGGATCAATATTGACTACAAAATAAAATGTATAGTGGTTGAATGTAACATATATGAAAACAAGAGATTGTTGTAAAGCATAAACACACCCCTTTCCTTAAATCACAGTATACAGAGCTACACAATAAAGATTTGAATTTGCATGATGTAGAAGAAAATCAAGATTTAATGAGTGCATTGCTAAAGCAATATGTCTCTAGATTAAATGTTGTTAACAGACATGATTCCTAAGAAAAGAAAAAAAAGCTGAAGGGGGGTCTGGGGGTCCTCCCCCAGCGGGGTGTCAAGGGGCAGCGCCCCTGATCTGGGGGTCTAGGCTATTTTAACATTTGAAAGCCCCTCAAGAATGATCTCCAGAGACCCATATTAAACTTGTGAAGGTTTAAAACCAACATCAAAATGTTTACTGAAAACTACATAAACAAGAGGCCCATGGGCCACATCGCTCATTTGAGTCACCTTGGCCCATATCTGAAGACTTTCCATATATATTTGCATGTAAAACCTTAGTCCCTATTATGGCCCAAACTACCCTTTGCAAACTTGAATCTACACTATGTCAGAAAGCTTTCATGTAAATGTCAACTTCTTTGGCCCAATGGTTCTTGAGAAGAAGATTTTTAAAGCTTTTTCCTATATTTGTATGTAAAACTTTGAAACCCCCCCCCCCCCCCCCCCCCCCCCCCCCCCCCCCCCCGCCACTTGTGGCCCCATCCTACCCCCCGGGGGCCATGATTTGAACAAACTTGAATCTGCACTATGTCATAAAGTTTTCTTGTAAATATAAGCTTTTCTGACTCAGTGGTTATTGAGAAAAAGATTTTAACTATATATTTGTATGTAAAACTTTGATCCCCTATTGTGGCCCCATCCAACCCCCGGAGCCCATGATTTGAACAAACTTGAATCTGCATTATGTCAGGAAGCTTTCATGTAAATCTCAGCTTTTCTGGCTTAGTGGTTCTTGAGAAGAAGATTTTTAAAGTTTTTCCCTATATATTTGTATGTAAAACTTTGATCCCCCCTTGTGGCCCCATCCTACCCCCGGGGGCCATGATTTGAACAAACTTGAATCTGCACTATGTCAGAAAGTTTTCATGTAAAAATCAGCTTTTCTGGCTTAGTGGTTCTTGAGAAGAAGATTTTTAAAGATTTGTCATATATATTTGTATGTAAAACTTTGATCCCCTATTGTGGCCCCATCCAACCCCCAGGGCCCATGATTTGAACAAACTTGAATCTGCATTATGTCAGAAAGTTTTCATGTAAAAATCAGCTTTTCATGCTCAGTGGTTCTTGAGAAGAAGATTTTTCCTATATATTTGTATGTAAAACTTTGATCCCCTATTGTGGCCCCATCCAACCCCAGGGGCCCATGATTTGAACAAACTTGAATCTGCATTATGTCAGGAAGCTTTCATGTAAATCTCAGCTTTTCTGGCTTAGTGGTTCTTGAGAAGATTTTTAAAGTTTTTCCCTATATATTTGTATGTAAAATTTTGATCCCCCCTTGTGGCCCCATCCTACCACCAGGGGCCATGATTTGAACAAACTTGAATCTGCAATATGTCAGGAAGCTTTCAGGTAAATTTCAGCTCTTCTGGCCCAGTGGTTCTTGAGAAGATTTTTAAATGACCCCACCCTATTTTTGCATTTTTGTGATTATCTCCCCTTTGAAAGGGACATGGCCCTTCATTTGAACAAACTTGAAAGCCCTTCACCCAAGGATGTTTTTGGCCAAGTTTGGTTGAAATTGGCCCAGTGGTTCTGGAGAAGAAGTCGAAAATGTGAAAAGTTTACAGACAGATGGACAGACAGACGCCAGACAAAATGTGATCAGAATAGCTCACTTGAACCTTCGGTTCAGGTGAGCTAAAAATTACAATGAGATGTTTGTTGCAGAGTTGACACAACGCAACGCCTTTCACATTTAGTTTGCGTATATGCTTTGAGATCTGCTCGCTATTGAATACCTTCTCCAGCCATTCCCATTTCCATACATTACGTAGGCCCTTATCGATAGTTTTTACATCGCCACCTCGCTGTACAACGTGTGCAGACATTGTTTTAAAACGAGATCAGTTACTTAAACAAACTGCTGATTTGAGAAACCGAATATCGAGACGACGATTCAACCAATGAACAATCAGAAGACATATATAACTTGAGGAAGCATTTTACAACAAGTAAAACCCGTATCAATGACGGAAAATTCCGGAATACTAACAAAAGCGGATTTTAAAATTTAGAGCGGAAATGAGAAATCCGGAAAGCGGAATTCCGCTTTAAAGCGGAGAAAAATCATGTCTGTGTTAAGCAATTTAAGAAATATCAGGCTATGACCTTGAACTTCAGAGATCTGTTACACTATTGTACAAAATAAAACCTGTCTGCCCTTTTAGTGACCTTGACCCATACTGACCTGCCATACAATAGGGATCATTTCATGTCCATATGTATCAGCCTACCAAGTTTGAACAGTAGACCTAGTATGAAGGCTGCAAGGTCAAGCTTTCTACAGTTATCTGTTACACTAAATGTGGGAGACACATAAAACTTGTCTGACCTGGTAGTGACCTCGGACATACTGACCTGCCAAGCAATAGGAATCATGTGCATGATGATGTGTCTATGACTTCTACCTGTGAAGTCCGAGAGATAAAGTGCTCTCCAGTTATCTGTTGCACAAGATCCATTATACATATAAAACCACCTGACCTGGTAGTGACCTTGACAATACTGACCTGCCAAACAATAGAGATTATGTGCACATTTTAAATGTGTATTAGTCTACCAATTATGAAGTCTGTGAGGTAAAGGATTCTCCAGTTATCCATTGTACAAGACATGTAAGACTGACTGATATATATATGCAATGTATTAGGCCCCTCCTACGAAATAACACTCTCCTGTCAAATCAAGCATTTTGACAGCATTTGATATTGACTACCTAATATGTGAAACATCTGTGCAGTTCTTGAAATATATCCACAATATTCTTGAACATTTACCTTTCTTTGTTGGTAGCTGTGTGACTTTATCATCCCTGTCCAAGAAATGAGTGGCTGGGGTTGTGCCCCCTTGTTGACCTCTGAACTGTAACTGATGCAGAATGTCATCAACAAGTCCCTGTTGCTTCAGTTTGTATAAGAGTTCCTCCTCTCCCACTTTGCCGGACTGGCCCATAAAGTCTTGCTGTATCGTATCAGACAGGATGTCCCGGATCTTGTTTTGAATATCCATCTGTCAAGCATCAACATACAGTAAAACACACTTATAGTGAAGTGCTGGGGGTGAAATTTTTTTTATTTGCTAACAAGGTCATTATATATCTAAAAACTTCTTATGACCAAATAAAATAATATTGTGGTTCTGGTTACACTCCCTTGAAAAATAGGGTAGGTAGGTAGGGATTTTATTTTTTAATTTCTTTTTTAATGATAGATTTCAGATGAAAACACAATTTTCTTTTATTTTCACTTCTGTACCATTTATATATGGTGTGATATATACCTATCAAAATTTGTAGGGATCATCCTAGTTTTGACAATTCTTATAGATATATATATACATTTCAAATAAAAAAATAAATACAGAAAAAAAAAAATCAGTGCATTTGCCAAAATCATGTTTTTGAACATGAAAGTAGGAAATGATATTTCAACCAGAGTACTGTTTTCAAGCCCTTCCAAGTTTTTAAATCTATCCAACCTTTTCAAAAATAAGTAGGGTGATCACTCAGTATATTCAAACAACCTGAAATTAGCACCATTGTTTATGTAAGCACTCTTTAGTTCAAAGGCACTTTCTGTCTACTGTTAGATGGCCTGTAGTACATGTTAGTGTTTACAGCTTAGCATTTAAGCGGTATATATATATTGGTTATGAATGAACTTATAGTCAAGTTTCAACTGAAGGAAAACGGGTCAAAAACCTAATATATGTATAGTGGTATATATTATGCACCCCTTCTCATAAAAGAAAATCTTGAAAAAAGTGTGCATTATATTCAGCAAAATACAGTAACTGATTTTGAAAATAGTAAAAAAGTTTTCAGGCGGGGGTAAAACTAGGAATGTCGAGTAACCAGAACCACGCATATCTTTTTATTTTAATATGTATGTTTTCAGGGTTCGACGCTTGTCAGTATTAGGACTCGCCATTCGGGCAACCTAGGTACTAATATCAGGTACCTATTAATAGTGATAGAGATTTAGTTTAACAGTCAAATCACTTATTTGATGCTAACAGCAGTGTCACCTAAGTGTGCATTAATTGCTAGAACCGGCCGAAGCTGAAAGTAAATTTCCAGACATGAATTATGGAGGACTGCTTTGAGATTTGGTGAAGACGTCAGTCCAAATATTCAGCCTAGCCGAATCTCAGCCGAGATTATTAGATATCATACTTATATACAAGTGACTCTCAATGGCTCGAAACTTCTTGATCTCTCGCAATGAAATCATGGTCCCAATATTTTTCTCTATATAACTAAGCAAATTTACTATATAACTAAGCAAATTTACTATCTATCTTTCGAACGATCGATCACTTGAAGTTCTCAATCTCTCGAAGTGAAGATGGGTCCCATAAAACACATTTCATTGTTTTTCATTCTCGATCTCTAGAAGTGGTGGTAGCATATACCAAATGTTACCCAAGCATATAATTATTTCCCCTTGGACTTTACCTGGATGTTGTTGATTGCTGGAGGCTAGTGTGGTTGTGGTAATTAGGTGTTTACATAGGTGATACCTCACATGTGCTTCTTTATGGAGGTGGACATGAGTGTATAATTGGTTAATTGGTCAGTTTTAACCCAACACTAGGGTATTGTGATGATTAAAATTTGTATAGAATCCAACTAGGAATAAAATCTATAATTTGCTTTGACTTGACAAGGAGAGAGTAAGTTTGAGACAATAATTTAGAGATCTACAGACTGTTAAATTTCTCAAGTTTGTACTTTGTGTAAAGTTACTCTAAAACGTTGTTTTACTCATTTGTTTGAATTTTTGCTTTGTGTAAAGCGACATAGAATGTGCTGTTTAGCTAGCGACAGTAAAACTTTATCAGAAATTAGTTTTGTACACCTATCTTACCATAATCAAGGAATAAATAAATACATGAACTTTGAAATCTTTTAATTAATGCAAAATTCTTTGATTTGAAATCAAATTAACTACCTGACAAATATAAAGGAAAACGTGTCAAAATGATCCCATGATCTAACTGGTAAACATTTCCGGTTACTGCAAAATCTGAACCATATGGTTGGACTTTAGATTTCTGAATTTTTTCGATCTCTCGAAGTTTTATCAAGGTCCCTTGAACTTCGATATATCAAGAGTCATCTGTACATATATTCCCAAAATTTTATTCATAGCGAGCGAAGATGAGCTAGATCCAATTATTACACATTTGAATCACATGATTGCTCTTCAGCTGAAAAAACTTGAGGATTACCCATAGTGCTTTTGGAAAAATGTTGCCGTCACCTTCATTGACAACCCCGTAGATAAAATATCTAAATTGTTTGGAAAATACCATGATAGACGTTTTTAAATTCCAGACAAGCTTTCTCATACCTTAGCATATTTTGTTGTTGTTAATTGCTTGGTTTGAAAGAAAAAATATTGCAGGTAATATAACATGACGATGCACTGTTTATATTTCCTACGTTCAATGTGAATGTGTCTGAAGTCGTGTTACAAGATGTTTTAAAAGGACTTCACTCATCTCATTGGTCACGGCGTAAAACATATTGATCATGCATAGAAAATTGGAATGATTTATGGCCAATACTTAAATCTTGTATTAATGGATTGCATTTTTCATTATCGTTGACAGCCATGTTAGCCTATAGGGATGCCATTTTAAACATTGTATTAACCAAAAATCGAAGATGAAAAAAGTATATTTCACCATTTACACTAAACTTAAGATTGAAATAGAAATACGATATGTCCAATGAAGTTGTTATAAATAACATTCATGTTGAAAAAAAATTAGGCATAAATCATTCAATATTCTAACGTTAATCAATATGAATAAAATCTAAGGAATATACATGTACATATCTATGCCAGTATGATCCAATTTAGTTCTAATACTGAGACTGTAGATGGTTTTAATGATATTTAGGTGTTTTCAGCATATTTGTTGTTGTTGTTGTTGTTTTCGGCAATTGCCTGGTGTTTTCGATTTTCCGCTAATTCCATGGACAGCAATCAACAGTCAATAACATCAATCAAAACAATAACACATTTATACGATGCAAGCAGCAGCATGTCATTTGTAGATATAGACAAACTTTATTTAAGGTTCACTTCGCCATACCTGATTGAGTTGTGAATGAATAATTTGCTTCAGCTCTGTGATCTTTTCTGTCGGAAGAGACATATTAACACTTGACACAGCTAAGAAATTTGCTATAAGAACGGCATGTGCCTCAGTCTCCCCATTTGTTTTTCACCGCTTCACGCATGCGCCTAAAATCCGATCCCGATTCACTCTGTTTAATCGGGATCGGGGTTCGAAATGGAGAGGATAATCTTCGCAGATGCGAAGATGAAAAAAATGATTTTCTTACGTCTTAAAAGAGAACTCCAAAGGAAAAGTCACAAAATTTTTCAAATTTCGAGTACTAGTTCTGGTACATCATCAGTTATTGCGGTTTTAGACACGAATTGCAAAGTAAGAATGATATTTAATGTTTTCGAATTGCCTCTGTTGTGTTGCGTAAGCTTCCAATAAAAAAAACCTTTTATTTTTGTTTAAATCATCATATATATACTTCACCAACCATATTTAGATTTGCTAACATTTTTATCGACAAATTAAATTGCACATTTTCAAGCACGTATTGGTATAATTATGGTGAA
The DNA here is from genome assembly GCF_947568905.1 of Ostrea edulis. Taxonomy (NCBI): domain Eukaryota; kingdom Metazoa; phylum Mollusca; class Bivalvia; order Ostreida; family Ostreidae; genus Ostrea; species Ostrea edulis. The sequence continues at coordinate 30,814,998 of NC_079164.1, forward strand.
ATGACAGTTAGGATGACTATGGGGAAAAAAAATAGAATACGTTTTATTACTGTTACAGTTTCTATGTTTTAATTCTTGAAGTATTGTCATAATGAATATTGATGCACATGTTTTTATTTGTTGAAGGAATAAAAACCAATACATGCTTTAAAATGTGCAATTTGATTGGTTGATAAAAATGTTAGCAGATTTAATTTGATCATGTCAAATGTTTTCATAGACATATGGTACAATAATGAATATCTCTGTCATAGTGTAATTTGTAAGGGACAAGGTTGATTTTCTGCACCATTTGCATGTATGCTAAACTTACCTTTCAACTCCTAATGTAGATCCGGTACTGCTTCAGTTGTATTATGAAATCAAAATGGAGACCATGGTGTCGCACATTTATCGTCTTGCCATAGTATTACATTTCATTAAATAGTGGTGTTGCAATCATCGATTATAATCGAAAATATGTCGATTGTTGGCACATTCTAAGCACTCGATTATGAACATTGTATTCCAATTAATCGGTTTTTAGAGTTTGTTTTCTCAACAACTATAGTTTTTTAAAAATATTACAGCCTGACCAATTTAATAACTTAAAGTTATGTTTATCGTAATGGAATCAAAAGACTTAGGTCTATCCATACCCAAGGAATAAAGCATGTTCCCGTGGTCGGATAGACATACTTTGGATTCAGGTATATATTAAACGAAGGACCATCCGTCTAAGAGAATCTCAATGATATGAGCAAAGCCATGTGTGAATTATGTAGATAAAAACTGCTTTCAAAGGCCAGTGTTACTCTGCATGTGCATATCATATATTTAATTGGTAACATTAGATTTGTTTTTATTTTTTAATAAAATGACTTTCTTTCCTTAATTTCTTTGCTGAACTTTAATTATGCCGGATCATCGTAAGTTAAATAAATGTCATGTAGCTTTAATGTATGGGGATATAACTGAAGCAAACAATATCTGTTTTTGGCAAGTAGATCCTTCTAACAGTCATATTTGCTTTTATATATATATAATTAATTAAAGAATATTTAAGATAGCAGGGTTCGACATTCACTCTCGTCACCTCATCATTTCCACCCCGAAATGAATTTTGACGCCCATTTGTTAACCTAGTTCACCCAAATGACGACCTGCTGACAAGTTTGGATTGTGACGAAAATTTGTATACATTTAGAAAATTAATACAATTCAAAATAATGGCGATAACAGAAGTCGTCTTTAAGAATTCCGGAGATGTCCGATTTGCATTTTATTATGCAAGGGCAAAACATCCGATTAAAGAACGTGAGCTGGTTGGTGAGGCTAGTTGGGGTAAAGAAACTGGGTTACCGATGCCTAAACAATCTAAGAAAAGGTTAAACTATAAAGGAAACCTTAAAGAGGGGTCAATTAAGACATCGTTCACCCAGGGGCGTCTGTGACTAATTTATGAAGATGAGAAAATGTCCGCGTTATCTCCGACTTTATTCGGGGCTCAACATCGTTCGGACCTTTAGTTGTAAAACGAAATATATAACCTACCTATTCCAGACACAAGACAAGGACAATTGTATACTTTAAAGACAGAAAAAGAGGTTGAAATTTAGGTTGAAACAAAGTGAAAAATCTGCAAATGAAAACAATGTTTGCTTCATTTTTTTTCCCCTTTCCAATCATTGATTGTAATTCAAAGTAGTTTGGGAATTCATAGCCAAGAATCAAAGGGACAACTGAAATTCAAACCCATGACTGGTTCTAATAAATCCTGGTACTGTAAATCATTATTTCTTACAATCTGCAATGTAGGGGTGATGTGATAGATTTTCCTCTGTTGTATTGTCTTTAACAGAGCTGTTTACTTGTACGAATTGTCAGTATTTTCCACATATTTTAAAGTCAAAATATGCTCAACGGATTCCCATTGAAAATTTATGATTTTCTACAAATCTGGAAAAAATCATTTCCCAAAATTTCCGATCATTATGATAAAGAAGCTTGTCAATTGAATTAAACTGGTTCCCCGCTGATTGGTCCAACACTGGGGAGAAGTGAGGTCATTAGGGAACCAGTTTAGTCAATTGAAGTTACCATTGTTTAAAGCGCACCATTGATATTGATTTATGTCAAACTTTTAAAAAGGCATGGATGACGAATGTCAGGTTGACGAGAATGCATACGAAAATCCAAGTAGGCGGATCTGTCAAAGTTGAAACATGTGTGAATTTGCAAGGATAGTTCTAAAATTTTATTCAAATTGTTAAGAAGCTTTTATTTTTCGGTCTGTATATTGAAATTATGAAGTGAACTTATATTTGAATTTTCGGTGACAATAAATTTTAAATTTAACAATCGTATGATTATTTCAAACAGAAGAATTTCCGAAATTTCGGTGAACTCTCACACAAACCCATTCAGAGGTTCAAAAAAAAAAATATGCCCTAATCATTGGCCATGCCTCCAACTATCGAAGAAAGCAGATAGCACTTTGTTATATTCAACTTTTATACTGACAAAGTTCTCAAAGTACTGACAACTTGGTTCTAGACTACTGACATCAGTCAGAAGGGGTAAACAGGTCTGCTTTAAGTTTCCATTCAAGCAAACTTTCATTTTTGGATTGAGTTATAATTCTTGTTAAATTGATAAATACTCATGCTGACATCATATATGTGATTCTTGATTACAAAAACATAATTTGATATTTTTATTTAAGCTGTTGAATGACCAAGCCTACACACTTCTCACCCTTATTTTTAAATTCACAAGAAGAATCAGAATGGAACTGCTACCAATGATTCAATACATGTATGATTTATGTATTGAATGTTACAGAAGATATGTGCGGATTCTACTGTAAACACCATGTATGATCATTAATACCATTCTAATGTTATTTAAAATTTATATAGTTCATTGTATATGTCCATCATCCTTAAATTGCATCACAATTTCATAGTAAGCTAATGCTACTCTTCCTCATGTGATGTCAGAGAATTTTTGCAAAATCTTTAATTTATCGAATTGATTCTGAAAAAGTGAATATTTTCTATCAATTATCTATATCAAAAAATGATATCAAGGGCAATAACTCATGTGCTGTTATTTTCTCCATTGTATGTCTAAAATGATTCCCTGATATCCACAATTTATTTATATATATGTAAAGTAGCAGTTTTTTGAAACTGCTAACATTAATTTTTTTTTATCATTTTATCAAGTTTTTATGTACTTTCTATTATACTATTTAACGAAAATGTGCAATTTTCTGATTACCATGGCGATATATACTGGTGTTTATGTATGTCTCAATTTGACATCTTTATAAAGGTGACAACATAGGCAATTTCTTTAGTTATGATTAAATTAAAATGTATTAAATTAAAGTATATTAAAGGGACTAGTTCACGATTTTTGATAAAAAAATATTTTTCATTTTTGATGTTAAACATTAAAAATACAACTTATTTAATGTTGACAGCCAAAATTTTGACTTTTTGAATGCAAGAATAAAAGCAATATTTTAGCCTTAAATCTGTGTTATGTAAACAAAGACGAGAGTCTTTTTATGTAAAAGAAACAAACAAGTGAAATATTGATTTTGTAATATAAAGCATCTTAATGTTGCATAGTCATAAATTTTAACTTTTAGATGACAAATTTTACCCCAAAAATGCTTGAAATATAAAAGATATAATAAACTTAGATTGATATCCATTTCTTTTGAAAATTTTGTAAACAATAGCATACCATAATCTTTGTTTACAAAACAAATAATAAACTTTCTAAAATGAGCTTCTGTGATAATGTATAACCTTAATTTTCATGTGAAATCTTTCAAACACATAAGACAGTAGATTTTGATCATCAAAAGTGAAAAACAAAATTTTGGGGGAAATCGCGAATCAGTCCCTTTAAGTGAAAATTAATACAATTTTTCTAGTTTGAATCCTTAATAAAGCATAAGGCAGAGTCACGTAAGGATGGAGCTACCTTAAATTGTGATATAACGAGATAGTTATGTAGTAATTTATCTTATATGAATTGCAGAAATGTGCTGGAAGTTCTGTAAAAAGACCAACATGTCACCCTTGGACAAAAGCAATGACAACTAAATCACATCTACAAGGGAAAGATTTACATGTTATTCAATACAATGGTAACTTCCTTGGTGTATCTTATGATTTACATTTATGTACATATATCTTCAAGATTTCTGAGGAAAATGAACAAGTTACATTGTCTAAGCTTCCAAAATAGATGAAGTGACACTGTGTATTAGGAATAGAGTTAAAAAGATTTCTGTTAGAAAAGATTAAATTTGGATGGTGAATATTTAAGTCTTTTCCAACATACCTGATGCAAAGTCTTTAGGCTAGTTTTATTGTATAAAGTATGTAGCTCAAAAATCTTTTAGCTCGCTTTATTTTGAAGATCAAGGGAGCTTTTCAGATTAAATTTTGTGTGCGAGTTCCCAATTGATTAATAGCTAGGTAGGTGTATTTATTTCATCTCTTCTAGCACAGAGAAACTTTAGCAAAACAACTGCGAAGTTGGAGAAAGAAAAGGAGAAAACAAATACAAAGACAGATGAGAAAGACTCGAAGGAAGATAATGAGAAGAAAGACTCAAAGGAAGATAATGAGAAGAAAGACTCAAAGGAAGATAATGAGAAGAAAGAAGATAATGAGAAGAAAGAGGAGAACGATGATATCCAAAGCGGACTTCTGGACGGTAAGGAGCTTGTGTATACGTGTAGACATGGTAGGTGGAAATAAATGTGACATACTGCAAACTTCTTATTTCCACTTCTTGAAACAGACACACCCAAGAATTCAAAAGTAGGAGGAAAAAGAACTAACATAAAAAAGTCTTCAAATCTTGAAATCAAGACCCAATCAATGTGCTCTTTTTTTCTGAAATAAAAATTTGACTCCATGAAAAGTGTCATCTAATTTAACATTACCTGGAAATATAGCATACATGAATAGATTTATACTCAGATTCGGAAAATGGACTTGTTATCATTGATTATATGAACAAATTATTGACATTGTTTTTATTGATTAAGTTGGTGAATGTATTTTATTCCCAGTTTATTCATAATTAATTTAAACAATGAAATGCTTTCTTTGTTGTTTCATCAGGTTATGAAGGTAGCTAGCATTGCAGAAAAAATGCATAACCTGCGTAAGCAGGTCATGAAAAAATTTTCTGCAATGATTGCTACCTTCATCAATCGATGAAACAACAAAGAAAGACATTTTATTGTTTATATTTATATTTTTATGTATTATTTAAACATATAAACTAGAATTAAGATCTAAAATATCATATGGTTGACCCATTTGTTATGTTAAATGGAACAGCCAATGCACCCTTTGACCTTGATGACACTCCATATTTGGTAACATTTGGTTTTGCAGACAGATGGTACAAGAAAACTGGATCAAACTAGCTTGCAACAAACATGTATTTATTGCATGATGAAAGCAATGTCAATTTCAAAAGAAATATAAGAGAAAAGATTCAGTGAATGTATTGAATAGGGGGGTTCATATTGTGTGTGAAGTTTTTGATTTGTAGAAAGTTGATGATCTTCAAATTTGTACAATTTATAGGTACATCAGACACCCTGGTTGCTCTCATTGTCGCAGTTGCCTGTTCAGGAGTCATGTTTCTATTGAACAAACCCAAGGAAGAGTATTCCTATAAAGGGGAAATTTCTTGGACGGAATTTATAGACATGATGAAGAAAGGAATGGTAAGTTTTTCATGTACATCGATAATAAAGCTTTATGCAGGTCCATCATTCTGACAAATAGAAGTATGGAATTCAATTACTCTCTTTTAGGTGTGTCTTTGTTTACATGCCATTTTGATACTCATTCAAGATTTTTTTTTAGGTCACCTTAGTAAACTCGGATGCTCTATTTACAATTGTTCTGCATCTGTAGTAGTGCATTGTCCGTTAACAATTTTTAACTTCTTATGGATAACTACCATTCCAATTCTTTTCAAATTTGGAATGAAGCATCTTTGGGACAAGGGGAATATAAATTGTAAATTTCAGGACTCCTGCACCCCTGTGGTCTAGGGGTGGGACAAAAACTGCCAAAAATTGACCAATTTTCAAAAATCTTCTTCTCTACAACCCCATATCTCTAAGAAAAACTAAGTGCATAGTGATGTAAAACAGGAAGGAAGAAATTGATCACAACAGGGGATCAAAGTTTTACATGGAGATATAAAGAAAAATATATTTTAAAATCTTTTCAAGAACAATAAGGCCTTGATTAGTCCTATTGATATGCAAACATCCTCAGAAAATGTAGATTCAAGTTTATCCAACTTCAGATTGTGGCCCTTTTAGGTAGGTAGGTAGGGACCACAATAGGGGATCAAAGTTTAACACAAGAATTTATACAATAAAAAGGCTTTTAAAAATGTTCTTCTTATGATCAGGTAGGCCATGTATAGTCTGTTTATAAGCAAGCATCCTCAAGGTGTGTTGATTCAAGGTTTTTCAAATCATGTCCACAGAGTTGGGGGGGGGGGCAGAATAGGGGGAACATTGTTTGGGAATTTATGGGAGGAAATCTTCTTTTCAAGACTAGCAGCACCATGATTAGTCATATCAATATGCAACCATTCTCAGTTATTGCAGATTTCAGTTTATTCAAATCATAGCCCCGTGGCTAGGGTGGGGCCACAATAGGCAATCAGATTTATACCTGGTAATATATATTAGGGAATTTTATTTAAAAATCTTCTTCCCAAGAGCAGAAGCACCATATGTCATCATTATTATGCAAGCACCATCAGGTATTGCAGATTCAATTCCCTTCAAATCATGGTCCAATGATAGAATGGGGCCTCTATAGGGGGTTTACATTGGAATATATGTAATATTTGGTCTTGTCAATTCCCACTAATCAGAAAAATTAATTTGTAAGCATTCCATTGTTGTGGAGATCCATATTTGCCTAGAGTTGGTTAGATAGGGAATCTATATTTTTTTTTTCATGAGAATATACAGAAAATGAAAAAAAAATTCACTAGTAGCAGCTGGGTCACACTAAATCATTACTGAATTAATTAAGGATGATTTTTATGAAGTTTGGGGTTATGATGGGTATAAAATCAGGGATAAAATTTTGCTTAGTGCATGAATTGATTGCTCATTTGCTCATTGTTTGTCCAAAAATGAAATATTTTTCCTAACTTTCACCCATAGGTCAAAACATCATTATTATTGTTTAGTTGCCAAAGGTTGAAATCTGCTACTCTCATCTTCAAGTGAGGTCAAAGGGGGAAACAAACGTTTTTTAATCTTGGCACAAGCATCCTTTTTAGTGTCATCTAGTTATCCAATCCTGCACCTTGGCTCGGTTTAGAGCCAGGTGCTCCAAAGTTTATCACTTTTGTAACTTCATGTTTATGTAATCCCAAGGTAATTCTTGTGAGCAGTTAGTTGTTTATTTTACAGGTAAGAAAAGTAATTGTTTATTTTACAGGTAAGAAAAGTAATTGTTTATTTTACAGGTAAGGAAAGTAATTGTTTATTTTACAGGTAAGAAAAGTAGTTGGAAATGCATTACCTGGCCTGGATTCTCAGAATGTTCGCGTTTACTTATATGATGAATACGTAGGAGAAAATGTAAGTTCTAGTTAAAATACAAAAGATTGTGTTACTACACAGTAGTAATGCTTATTAATTCCCCAAATGATTGGATGAATATTTTACAGAGATTTTCAGAATGTTCAATACGGTATTTATATTCTTGCAGGGCACTGTTCCTAGTGGTTGCTGGGTTACACTGCAAACAGATATGCCATTCTCTAAATTTGGATACTATATCAGAAATTTAGAGACAGAAAACAAAAATGCAAATAAAGTCATTTTAAATGAAGGCATGTAAGTAAACAGAGGTAGTGAACATTTTTTCTTTAAGTGTGGATGAAAAATTCAGATAAATTGTGCCATGAGAATTGTTGGGATGTTGATGAAGCTTAGTTATGACAGAATTAGCTACATGAGGGCATTAACTGCAACACTTATGCCAGCATACTTCACAAAGAGTGTCAGTGCCATGAAAAGTATGCTGGCATAAAACATCACAGTTCATACCCTCATGTATTTTTCAAAAATGAAATTTTTTATCAATATTCTACGCACATTGTTCACATTCTTGATGAAATCGCATAATTTCGATTGGTAAAGATATCGAAGGCAAAAATACTGGAAATGTGCTGTAAATATTGTGAAATGATTAAATGAATAATACTTTAATTTACATATCATTACATTTGTGAATGTGCGTTTTTGCAAAATTTGTGATTTTTACGTCACCTGTAAGTTATGATAAGCACTAAGCAGGGATCACTTTATTATACCCCCCGCAACAAGTTGTGGGGGGGGGGGGGGTATACTGGAATCGGGTTGTCCGTCTGTCTGTCCGTCCGTCCGTCTGTAGATGCAATGGTTTCCGGACTCTAAAGCATTATCCTTTCCACCTACCGTCACCATATCATACATATGGACTACCCATGGGATGAAGATGTTCCCTATCAATTTTGGGGTCAAAAGGTCAAAGGTCATGCGCACTGGACATCGAAGTAGTAATATGGTTTCCAGGCTCTAAAGCGTTATCCTTTCCACCTACAGTCACCATATCATACATATGGACTACCCATGGGATGAAGATGTTCCCTATTGATTTTGGGGTCAAAAGGTCAAAGGTCAAGCGCACTGGACATCGAAGTAGTAATATGGTTTCCGGGCTCTAAAGGGTTATCCTTTCCACCTACAGTCACCATATCATACATATGGACTACCCATGGGATGAAGATGTTCCCTATCGATTTTGGGGTCAAAAGGTCAAAGGTCAAGCGCACTGGACATCGAAGTAGCAATATGGTTTCCAGGCTCTAAAGCGTTATCCTTTCCACCTACAGTCACCATATCATACATGTGGACTACCCATGGGATGAAGATGTTCCCTATCGATTTTGGGGTCAAAAGGTCAAAGGTCAAGCGCACTGGACATCGAGGTAGCAATATGGTTTCCGGGCTCTAAAGCGTTATCCTTTCCACCTACAGTCACCATATCATACATATGGACTACCCATGGGATGAAGATGTTCCCTATCGATTTTGGGGTCAAAAGGTCAAAGGTCAATCGCACTGGACATCGAAGTAGCAATATGGTTTCCGGGCTCTAAAGCGTTATCCTTTCCACCTACAGTCACCATATCATACATATGGACTACCCATGGGATGAAGATGTTCCCTATCAATTTTGGGGTCAAAAGGTCAAAGGTCATGCGCACTGGACATCGAAGTAGCAATATGGTTTCCATTTAAATTCTTTAATGGCTTTTTTCATCGCATGGAGATGCTGTGTTCCTAGATACCTTTTGGATCATAATACTGAAGTTTTACCTATTACCTACACCCTTTGGGAGATTGGGGTAAGCGGGGGGTATTCTTAGTGAGCATTGCTCACAGTACCTCTTGTATTAGGACTGAAACGATATGCCCCCTTCACGATACGATACATATTGCAATACTTATTCCACGATTCAATAGTTTCAATGCGATACAATTTACAGAAGAAACCAATGATAGTATTGAAGAAAAATTTAATTACCAAGATTCACAATCATAATTTTAAAGGCAAAATGTTTCCAAACCGCCAAACGGTAAGATGCCTGCTAGCTCTGTAGTTTAAACTGATTAAGTTCATTATTGTTTTTGTCAGACTCGAGGCTAACAACAGTCTAACTATTATCAGATGCCATTTTGTCCCTCATACAGGTGAAAATTAAGTACAGGCCAAGCCTGATGTATTTTACTGAACCCGTTTGTAATAAACGTATTGAACAGAAAATCTAGGCAATGAATCGAACATTGAATCGAGCGTTTATATTGAACAGTATTGATACTTCAGTGAATCGTTTCAGCCCTGCTTTATACAGCGTTTGTCTGTATGCTTTAATAGAGTCCTACTTATACAATGAAGCACCTGCAGGTCTTGATGTGTCTTTCATGGAATCAATGTAGGGCAGCATCTTTGTAATAAAATTACATACCAAGAAAGGATATTTCCAGAGCTTTAAAAACAATACCCTGATAACAAACACTTCTGTAAAAATTCAGGTTAAACAATTTCAGAAACTGCAGTGTTTTGGGTAAATCTATTGGTTTATACATGTTGGTGAAATTGAATTTGTCAACTTCAGTCTCCCAAGTAATTTATATGATATGCTTCCAATGTTCACATTATAGGATGGTCCATTTCTTTTTTTTTTCAGATCGAGTCATTCGATGGTTTTTATCGTATTTCTAGTAGCCTACTTTGCAGTAATAGTAAGAAGAATCTTAATTATATCACGGATGCAAAAGCATATAAAGCCAAATCCAAGGCCGGTGGTAAGTGATTGATAGTGTAAAATATTTTCTGTTGATATTCAAAGTTATCTTAAAAATGTCAACAATCTATAACCATTACATCACAAACTTGTATTTCAAGTGAAAGTTAATCAGAATCAGGTTAATAATAATTTTATTAACTTCAGATGAATGTTAATCAGAATCAGGTTAATAATGAATTTTATTAACTTCAGATTAATGCTAATCAGAATCAGGTTAACAATAATTTTATTAACTTCAGATGAATGCTAATCAGAATCAGGTTAATTACAATTTTATTAACTTCAGATTAATGCAAATGAGAATCAGGTTAATTGCTATTTTATTAACTTCAGATGAATGCTAATCAGAATCAAGACAATAACGATTTTATGAGATTCAACATGATGATGGAGGAAGAGGATCTCCTTGTAGACGACAAACCAAAGTTGAAGTTCAAGGACATTGCTGGCATAAAAGAGGCCAAGGTCGAAGTGATGGAGTTTGTTGATTACTTAAAGAATCCTCTGAGATACCAGGTTATTTGTTTAATATTGGATATACCTGTAATATACATCACGTAGAATGTAAGATGATTGGTTGTGCAGAAGCACGATGACACCACTTTTTAGATAGGGGACGTTTGGGGAACATTTGTAACGGTCTTTAAATTTTCACCGGTGATCTAAGGTGATAACTAATAAACCCCTTCACTGAACACATCGTAGGTGGTCAAAACATTTGAAACCCAAATACGAGTGTATGGATGTTTGTATAGAAGACGGTGGTGGATGGCAGTATGCAAGCTTGGTGTTACAACAGGATATTTTTATAGCAGGACAAACACTCCTGACAAAACATGGCAGTATATTAAAAATGGCTATGAATCAAGTGATGATAATTTGAGAATTATTTGTATATGTATTTGTTATTTTGTAGAGGCTAGGTGCTAAAATTCCACATGGAGCATTGCTACTTGGCCCCCCTGGATGTGGAAAGACTCTTTTGGCCAAGGCTGTAGCTGCTGAAGCTAGCGTACCATTCTATTCAAAAGCTGGGTCAGAATTTGTGGAAATCTATGGAGGTGGGTTAACGTAGAAGTGTTATAAATGTTTTCAAAATGTTCAGTTTTAACATTTCTCTTACTGGACTTCAATCGTGATTTGTCACTTGAAGAGTGACTATTAGATGCTTACAATGAAGCTGTTCTGTATATGGAAGTTGGATCATGACTTTGATCACATGTTTCCATATCTCATACTGATATTCTTAGAACTTATGTCTAAATATGTATTGTAAAATCAACTGCCTGCAAATAACAAAGATTATTTCTTGTGTACAATGTTTCAGAATGATGTATTCTGATCAACAAACAAGCAGGCTATAATTAGCCATACCCTCCACTGAACGAAGACTTTTAAACATCTCCAATGACCTGTTTCCATTGTTATGCTTACAGTAGAAATCTCTTTCAAAGGTTCTCTACGCTGCCGGTTACATAGGAAATATGATCGTCCTCAGTCTTGGAGTGCATTGATAATTCCCATACTCCCCATATTTAGACCAAGATAATTAAAATCCATGAAAATTTTCCTAACAATCCTTTGTAAATTTTTGTTTTAGGTCAGGGAGCTTCAAGAGTAAGAGAACTTTTCAAGATTGCGAGAGCCAATGCCCCCTGCATTATCTTCATTGATGAACTGGATGCTGTAGGGAGAAGTCGTGGTAGCAGAGGGTTGGTATTTTACTGTGACAAAACATTTATGTGCCAAACTAGTGAGGGCAAATCTAGAGGTACAAGTAAGGGCCTTCTTGATTGCATTTACATGTACTTCTCATTTAGATTTAACTGTATGATAAAGGTCTGAGGTCCCAAGGCGAAGAGTGGGCTCAGGACCCCTGACATTGCTAGAATACTTTGAACTAATATGTTTGACCTTCAATAATATCATGTTAAAAGTTTCAGTATCAGCAAATATAGTTTTCTTTGTCACTTTTGCAGATAAACAGGAAAACTTGGGTCACTTTCCAACTGGGAAATCTTAGTTTTCATATCAATGCACAATATTAACACTTGCAATCAGAAAATCTCAGGTCTTTATTAATATACAATACTAATAGAATCCTTCATTAATACTAGTGTGGGATTGGGAGATTCCACCGAGGGGACAAGATTCGCTGTCTATTGATGAGATTTGCCAAGTCCTAGACAGCGAATCTTGTTCCAGAGGTTGAATTCCCCTATCCTACACGAATAAATAATGAAGGATTATTTTTCTCACATTTTACCCAGGGTTTAGTGCATAAATTCAAAAGCTTTCTGAAAATTCAAAATTAACAAAATCCTCATTTGAACTTCAGTGCAAAAACTAATTAGACAGCCAGAAAGAGCATACCCAAAAATGGTTTACAATGTAAGTGTAAACTAAAACCCAAAGTTGTCCTCCAGAAAGGTATATCAAATTAAAATTTAAAGAACACAATACAAAATATTTTACTTCACTGTGTAACATAAATCATAGAAAATATGACTTCACAGCAGTGCGAGACAGAAAAATCTTGCATGGCTGTCTCACATGGGTAAAGTCGATTTCACACTGGTGATAATGTGAGAATATTTCTCAAGTACATGCATAGCTAATTCAAGAGAGTGAACCCACTGATATGATCATTTTGAATACTTGTATTCAAGCTAATTACTCAAGAAAATATTGGTTTTAACGTTCAACTTGATCTTTGTGGGTCACCATTGATTTATGTGGGTCACAGGTCAAGGACCTATATGTACCCGTATTGTAATTTTCAAACATTTTCTTTGGATGCCATTTTCAGAGCAGCAAACAACTCTGAGGAGGAGCAGACTCTGAACCAGTTGCTGGTGGAGATGGACGGCATCAACACAACAGAGGGTGTCATTATGCTGGGGGCCACCAACAGGGTGGACATCCTGGACAAGGTAGGTGTGCTTTTGTTGATGATGAACCAAGTAGTTGTCTCCCATTTAATTTCATCAGTGAAATCATGATTTTACATCTGGTGATACAATAGAGACTTGTCAAAAATCACTTCTCTGTGCCACCAAGAGTTATGTTTATTAAATTTGAAAGTTGAAGGGTTTCGGTCTAATGAATTGGATTGCATATTAAATGATAGATACCGTAAATTAGGAAAACATCACAATAGTTTCATTTTGTTTAAGATATTGTTTGAAAATTAGATCCATCGTGAATATTGTAAGAGTGTGATTAAGCTACATGTACTTTTAGAATGACTGGCAAATACTCTCAAAAGTAAAACCATCAGGATTGTTACCTTTGTAACAAACTGGAATATTTGCACAGTGAAAATGAAACAACCTAATTTATTTGAAATACAGTTTCTTATCATGAGCAATAATATATTTTCTTTGTTATCAGTTAATGAAAAACCTTTATCATTTATAAAGTTGAATGAAAAAACAAATGCATGTGTAACAATTGTTTCCCTTCAGGCTCTGCTTCGTCCAGGAAGATTTGAC